>NW_025534685.1:70000-87500 GCF_020615455.1 Coregonus clupeaformis
GAGGAGGAGGAGGAGGAGGAGGACGACGAGGAGAACGAGGAGGAGGACGAGGAGGACGAGGAGAACGAGGAGGACGAGGAGAACGAGGAGGACGAGGAGGAGGACGAGGAGGAGGACGAGGAGGAGGACGAGGAGGAGGAGGAGGAGGAGGAAGGGGAGGAAGAGGAAGAGGAAGAGGAAGAGGAAGACAAGAAGGTACTCAAAGAGGACCGAATCTGACAAATGAGATCCGCGCAACACTGGTTGACCACATTGTCAACCACGGCATGACGCTGAGGGAGGCTGGACTGCGAGTACAGCCAAATCTAAGCCGATATACAGTGGCAAGTGTGATGAGAACATTTCGACTGGAAAATAGGTATTGTAAAAATATCATCATATCAAAAACATCTGCACGGTTTCAGTAACTGCTTACAGTACTATATTCTATGCACTATCAGCACTTCTGTTACCTTTTCCTGTGAAATTACTGTACTATTGTATACTGTTTTTTTCTACATAGGATTGAGGGTCAGGGACGACAAGGGGAAGGCCTCCTATGTTCACAGAACAGCAAGAGAGGGAGATAGTAAACATGGTTTTGGCCAACAATGCTATAACACTCAAGCAGCTCCAAGCTAACATTGTCAATAACCACGCCATTTTCAACGATATCCATCAGGTCTCAACATCAACACTGGCACGCATCCTAAAAAAAAACATATTCAAATGAAGCAAATTTATCGGAGTGCCTTTCGAGCGCAATTCCGAAAGGGTGAAACGACTGCGGCATGATTATGCAGAGGTATGTATTCACTTTAGCAGTGTGATCTTGCATACTGTCTCATAATCTTTTACTGTACTGTAATATGTATACTAGATCTACACTGAACTACACAATTTTGCCTGACACTGTTTTTCAGAGAGTTTTACGAATGGATGGAGAGGAGATCCAGCATGAGTTCATTTACGTAGATGAGGCTGGGTTCAACCTGACGAGAACACGAAGGAGGGGAAGAAACATAATTGGCCACAGGGCTATAGTCAATGTCCCAGGGCAACGTGGGGGTAATATAACACTCTGTGCAGCCATTACACAGAATGGGGTCCTCCACCGCCATGCCCATATGGGCCCTTACAACACAGCACTCATACTTACATTCTTGGACCAATTGCACAACATAACAGCAGCAAATCAAATCGATCATATGCAATACATTGTTGTCTGGGACAATGTGTCTTTCCACCGCTCTGCTCTGGTTCAGAACTGGTTTCAGCAACATCCACATTTCACCGTCCTATATCTTCCACCATACTCTCCATTCCTCAACCCTATAGAAGAGTTTTTCTCGGCATGGCGGTGGAAGGTATATGATCTCCGTCTCCAGGCTGAGGTACCCCTCATCCAAGCCATGGAGGAGGCCTGTGACCAGATGGAGGTAGCAGCAATGCAAGGATGGATTCGTCATTCAAGACGTTTCTTTCCAAGGTGTCTTGCTAATGACAACATTGCCTGCGATGTTGATGAAATTCTCTGGCCAGATCCAGCTAGGCGAAGAGACAATGTCTAGTTATTTTTTTTATTTTTTTTTTACAGTTTTTTTGGATTGCTTACACACTAAAATTAAAAGTAGTACACTATTAGCAAAACCTTACACTCAAGAAGCAAAACATCAGCCCATATTTGCACAACTATAAGCACATTGTCAACCTTACACTTGTTGCAAAACTCTACACACAGTGATTTGCAAAACACTAAACACAGTTAACATACATTACACACAAAAAATCTATCATGAAGTCACGTCCTTGCAATACCAAAGCACTGACTGTCAAATTACCACACCGTCCAACCAATTGGTTCAACACAGTCATCAGGTGTGCAAACACTCGTTTGCTTAATTGTAGACACACCAATCAGGTGTATAAGCACTATAAAAAGCAGCAGGTGAGTTCATTGGTCTTCAAGCACAATGGAAAGAGTCAGAGAAAGAGTAAGACGAGGAGGAGAACGACGAGGAGGAGGACGAGAAGGAGGAAGAGGAAGAGGAAGACAAGAAGGTGCTCAAAGAGGACCGAATCTGACAAATGAGATCCGCGCAACACTGGTTGACCACATTGTCAACCACGGCCTGACGCTGAGGGAGGCTGGACTGCGAGTACAGCCAAATCTAAGCCGATATACAGTGGCAAGTGTGATGAGAACATTTCGACTGGAAAATAGGTATTGTAAAAATATCATCATATCAAAAACATCTGCACGGTTTCAGTAACTGCTTACAGTACTATATTCTATGCACTATCAGCACTTCTGTTACCTTTTCTTGTGAAATTACTGTACTATTGTATACTGTTTTTTTTTCTACATAGGATTGAGGGTCAGGGACGACAAGGGGGAAGGCCTCCTATGTTCACAGAACAGCAAGAGAGGGAGATAGTAAACATGGTTTTGGCCAACAATGCTATAACACTCAAGCAGCTCCAAGCTAACATTGTCAATAACCACGCCATTTTCAACGATATCCATCAGGTCTCAACATCAACACTGGCACGCATCCTAAAAAAAAAACATATTCAAATGAAGCAAATTTATCGATTGCCTTTCGAGCGCAATTCCGAAAGGGTGAAACGACTGCGGCATGATTATGCAGAGGTATGTATTCACTTTAGCAGTGTGATCTTGCATACTGTCTCATAATCTTTTACTGTACTGTAATATGTATACTAGATCTACACTGAACTACACAATTTTGCCTGACACTGTTTTTCAGAGAGTTTTACGAATGGATGGAGAGGAGATCTAGCATGAGTTCATTTACGTAGATGAGGCTGGGTTCAACCTGACGAGAACACGAAGGAGGGGAAGAAACATCATTGGCCACAGGGCTATAGTCAATGTCCCAGGGCAACGTGGGGGTAATATAACACTCTGTGCAGCCATTACACAGAATGGGGTCCTCCACCGCCATGCCCATATGGGCCCTTACAACATAGCACTCATACTTACATTCTTGGACCAATTGCACAACATAACAGCAGCAAATCATATGCAATACATTGTTGTCTGGGACAATGTGTCTTTCCACCGCTCTGCTCTGGTTCAGAACTGGTTTCAGCAACATCCACATTTCACCGTCCTATATCTTCCACCATACTCTCCATTCCTCAACCCTATAGAAGAGTTTTTCTCGGCATGGCGGTGGAAGGTATATGATCTCCGTCTCCAGGCTGAGGTACCCCTCATCCAAGCCATGGAGGAGGCCTGTGACCAGATGGAGGTAGCAGCAATGCAAGGATGGATTCGTCATTCAAGACGTTTCTTTCCAAGGTGTCTTGCTAATGACAACATTGCCTGCGATGTTGATGAAATTCTCTGGCCAGATCCAGCTAGGCGAAGAGACAATGTCTAGTTATTTTTTTAAATTTTTTTGAACTTACAATACGTAAAGTGACGTTTGGTTACAGTATTATGAATCTCCATGTCAACATTTTGGGCGTGTTGAGAAATAAATGAGTTTCTTCAGTCTGCAACATTGGTCTTGTGTAGTGTTTGGTGAATTTACATTATATTTGTACTTTGTTGATAGTAGCCTACTCTAATCATAGGGAAGTAGAAGTGCTAAAAGTGTTTTAGGTTTATCACAGCAGAGTGTAACTCGTGCAAACAGAGTATAGTAATGTGAAACGTGTGTGTTTCATATGGTAACAAAGTGTGGTTTTTAAAAAGAAGTGTATAGTTTTTACAAGAGTGTTTAATTTTGCAAAGGATCTGTAGTGTTTTGCTAATTGGGTATGTGGTTGTGCTAATTGTGTGTAGTGTTTTGAAAACACGGGGCCCTGTTTTGAAAATCGTGCTTAAGCAATCAAAAAAAACTGTAATGGCACCTGTTTGAACTTGTTATCAGTATAAAAGACACCTGTCCACAACCTCAAACAGTCACACTCCAAACTCCACTATGGCCAAGACCAAAGAGCTGTCAAAGGACACCAGAAACAAAATTGTAGACCTGCACCAGGCTGGGAAGACTGAATCTGCAATAGGTAAGCAGCTTGGTTTGAAGAAATCAACTGTGGGTGCAATTATTAGGAAATGGAAGACATACAAGACCACTGATAATCTCCCTCGATCTGGGGCTCCACGCAAGATCTCACCCTGTGGGGTCAAAATGATCACAAGAACGGTGAGCAAAAATCCCAGAACCACACGGGGGGACCTAGTGAATGACCTGCAGAGAGCTGGGACCAAAGTAACAAAGCCTACCATCAGTAACACACTACGCCGCCAGGGACTCAAATCCTGCAGTGCGAGACGTGTCCCCCTGCTTAAGCCAGTATATGTCCAGGCCCGTCTGAAGTTTGCTAGAGTGCATTTGGATGATCCAGAAGAGGATTGGGAGAATGTCATATGGTCAGATGAAACCAAAATAGAACTTCTTGGTAAAAACTCAACTCGCCGTGTTTGGAGGACAAAGAATGCTGAGTTGCATCCAAAGAACACCATACCTACTGTGAAGCATGGGGGTGGAAACATCATGCTTTGGGGCTGTTTTTCTGCAAAGGGACCAGGACGACTGATCCGTGTAAAGGAAATAATGAATGGGGCCATGTATCATGAGATTTTGAGAAAAATCTTTGTGAAAACCTCCTTCCATCAGCAAGGGCATTGAAGATGAAATGTGGCTGGGTCTTTCAGCATGACAATGATCCCAAACACACCGCCCGGGCAACGAAGGAGTGGCTTCGTAAGAAGCATTTCAAGGTCCTGGAGTGGCCTAGCCAGTCTCCAGATCTCAACCCCATAGAAAATCTTTGGAGGGAGTTGAAAGTCCGTGTTGCCCAGCGACAGCCCCAAAACATCACTGCTCTAGAGGAGATCTGCATGGAGGAATGGGCCAAAATACCAGCAACAGTGTGTGAAAACCTTGTGAAGACATACAGAAAACGTTTGACCTGTGTCATTGCCAACAAAGGGTATATAACAAAGTATTGAGAAACTTTTGTTATTGACCAAATACTTATTTTCCACCATAATTTGCAAATAAATTCATTAAAAATCCTACAATGTGATTTTCTGGATTTTTTTTTCTCATTTTGTCTGTCATAGTTGACGTGTACCTATGATGAAAAGTACAGGCCTCTCTCATCTTTTTAAGTGGGAGAACTTGCACAATTGGTGGCTGACTAAATACTTTTTTTCCCCACTGTACATATACACACTTCTAGCCAGACCGAAGGCAGATTCGGGGCCAAGGCCACTATTTTCAGTGATTCTGAGAGTGCAAACCGTACAGGACATTACATGTAGTAGCCAGGGTTGTGGGTTCGTTTCCCACGGGGGACCAGTATGAAAAAAAATGTATGCACTCACTAACTAACTGTAAGTCGCTGTCACGCTCTGGCTCCGGGACTGTGTAGTTTGAGCCAGGGTGTATTCATTTGGTTGTGTTGGGTATAGGGTGTGTTCATTTGGTTGTGTTTGGTTTTGGTTGTAGTGTCTTGTCTCGTCATGTGACTCCCAATCGGAGGTAACGAGTGTCAGCTGTCGGCTCGTTATCTCTGATTGGGAGCCATATTTAAACTGTCAGTGTTCACCTTAGGGTTGTGGGTTTTTGTTCCTTGTTTCAGTCTGTGTACTGAGGACTTCACTATCCGTCATTGTTTATTGTTTTCTCGTTCGTGCACTTTAACTTTAATAAAGTCATGTTCGCTTACAAACGCTGCGCTTTGGTCCACTCCTTCCGTAGACGGCCGTGACAGAAAAACCCACCACAAAAGGACCAAGCAGCGTATACAGGAACACCCGCAGGAGAGAACGCTGGTGGATGTCCTCCTCGGCTGGGGACATATTACGCAGGAGGAGGCCGTCCGGTACCGGAGGGCGATGAAGGGGGAGACCCAGGATGGAGAGGAGCAACGGCGTCAGCAGGGCCATAGTCGGAGGGAAGAGAGGCAACCCCAAAGAAATTTTTTGGGGGGCACATGGCTTAGGCGGCTGGGCAGCAGGCGGCTGCTACAGGACGTTTTGGAGAGGTGGTCACCGGGTGTTGGGAGGCAGAAGGCAGGTTGGCGAGGCCTGGAGGTAGAGCGGAACCAACTTCCCGTACTCAGGCATGGCAGCATGAGACGGGGCAGGTTCCGCGGTATGCGGAGCAGCGTACTGTGCCACGAGTGGTCCGGCACAGTCCTGTACGTCCTGTGCAAGCACCCCGCACGTGTCGTGCGAAGGGGGGATGCAGCCAGGACCGAGTGTGCCGGCTCTACGCTCGAGGTCTCCAGTGCCTCTCCGCGGTCCCGGATATCCTGCTCCCGTATCGCGTGCTGTCATGTCGATGCGGGTTCACAGCCCTGTACGTCCTGTGCGGATGCCTCACGCAGAGTGTGTGAAGGTAGGCATCCAGCCAGGACGGGTGGTGGCCGCTCTTCGCTCCAGGTCTCCTATCCGTCTCCACAGTCCGGTGAGGCCTGTCCCAGCTCCACGCACTAAACCTACGGTGTGCGTCGCCAGCCCTGCCCGGCCGGTTCCTGCTCCACGCATCAGGCTCACGGTGTGCGTCGCCAGCCCAGCCCGGCCTATCCCGGCTCCACGCACCAAGCCTATGGGGGTGCGTTGCCAGCCCAGCCCGGCCTGTCCCTGCTCTACGCACAAAGCCTACGGTGTGCGTCGCCAGCCCAGCCCGGCCTATCCCGGCTCCACGCACCAAGCCTATGGGGTGCGTTGCCAGCCCAGCCCGGCCTGTCCCTGCTCTACGCACAAAGCCTACGGTGTGCGTCGCCAGCCCAGCCCGGCCTGTCCCTGCTCTACGCACAAAGCCTACGGTGTGCGTCGCCAGCCCAGCCCGGCCTATCCCTGCTCCACGCACCAAGCCTACGGGGTGCGTTGCCAGCCCAGCCCGGCCTGTCCCTGCTCTACGCACAAAGCCTACGGTGTGCGTCGCCAGCCCAGCCCGGCCTGTTCCTGCTCCACGCACAGAACCTACGGTGTGCGTCGCCAGCCCGACCCGGCCTGTTCCTGCCACTCGCACCAAACCAGGGGGTGCGAGTCGCCAGCCTGGTCCAGCCCGTTCCTGCTACTCGCACCAAGCCAGGGGTACGAGTCGTCGGCCTGGTCCAGCCCGTTCCTGCTACTCGCACCAAGCCAAGGGTGCGAGTCGTCAGCCTGGTTCAGCTCGTCCCTGCTACTCGCACCAAGCCAAGGGTGCGAGTGCGTCAGCCTGGTCCAGCCCGTTCCTGCTACTCGCACCAAGCCAGGGGTGCGAGTCGTCGGCCTGGTCCAGCCCGTTCCTGCTACTCGCACCAAGCCAAGGGTGCGAGTCGTCAGCCTGGTTCAGCTCGTCCCTGCTACTCGCACCAAGCCAAGGGTGCGAGCCGTCAGCCTGATCCAGCCCATTCCTGCTACTCGCACCAAGCCAGGGATGCGAGTCTTCAGCCTGGTGAGGCCTGTTCCGGCTCCACGCACCAGGCAAAGGGTGCGTATCGTCTGCCAGGTCCGGTCCATTCCTACCTCACGCGCCAAGCCAGGGGGTGCTGCGTCGGAGGTCCTGATCCAGCAAGCGGGGTCAGATCGGACCGGGGGCACTACGGGGGAGTGAAGTGGGGTGGTGGTCAAGCCCGGAGCCGGAGCCGCCTCCGAGGAGCAACACCCACCCAGCCCTCCCCCTATTTTTGGGGTGTAGGCGCGGTCGGAGTCCGCGCCTTTTAGGGGGTACTGTCACGCTCTGGCTCCGGGACTGTGTAGTTTGAGCCAGGGTGTATTCATTTGGTTGTGTTGGGTATAGGGTGTGTTCATTTGGTTGTGTTTGGTTTTGGTTGTAGTGTCTTGTCTCGTCATGTGACTCCCAATCGGAGGTAACGAGTGTCAGCTGTCGGCTCGTTATCTCTGATTGGGAGCCATATTTAAACTGTCAGTGTTCACCTTAGGGTTGTGGGTTTTTGTTCCTTGTTTCAGTCTGTGTACTGAGGACTTCACTATCCGTCATTGTTTATTGTTTTCTCGTTCGTGCACTTTAACTTTAATAAAGTCATGTTCGCTACAAACGCTGCGCTTTGGTCCACTCCTTCCGTAGACGGCCGTGACAGTCGCTCTGAATAAGAGCGTCTGCTAAATGACTAAAATGTTTTTAAAAATGTTTTATTTTTTTATCGGTTACATGTAATCTAATTACAAAAAACGGTAACTGTAATCAGTCACGTTATGAGCAAAAATATTGTAATTAGATTACAGTTACTTTTGAAAAACGACATAATTACTTCTTGGATCACTTTTAAATTCAGAAAGGATGTTTGTGGAAAAAACTCTATTATGACGCATTTTGGTTTACTCAATAACATTGAATTCATCCTTGAACCAGGAGCACGTGTAAGTTTGTTCCACTTGGGCGAGTCTGACCTGAAGTTAGAGACCACTATGATGACACACCAAAGGATGACCACCAATCAGAGACCACTATGATGACACACCAAATGATGACCACCAATCAGAGACCACTATGATGACACACCAAATGATGACCACCAATCAGAGACCACTATGATGACACACCAAATGATGACCACCAGTCAGAGACCACTATGATGACAGAGAACCACTACGATAACACACCAAATGATGACCACCAGTCAGAGACCACTATGATGACCGGAACCACTATGATGACAGAGTCCACTATGATGACAGGGACCACTATGATGACAGAGACCACTATGATGAAACACCAGTTGGAGACCACTATGATGACAGGGACCACTATGATGACAGAGACCACTATGATGACAGACCCCATTACGATGACAGAGACCACCATGATGACAGGAACCACTATGATGACATGGAAACCACTATGATGACATGGAACACTATGATGACAGAGACCACTATGATGACAGAGACCACTATGATGACAGGGACCACTATGATGACAGAGACCACTATGATGAAACACCAGTTGGAGACCACTATGATGACAGGGACTACTATGATGACAGGGGCCACTACGATGACAGAGACCACCATGATGACAGGAACCACAATGATGACAGGGGACCACTATGATGACAGGAACTACAATGATGACAGAGACCACTATGATGACAGAGACCACTATGATGACAGAGACCACTATGATGACAGAGACCACTATGATGACAGAGACCACTATGATGACAGGGACCACTATGATGACAGAGACCACTATGATGTCAGGGACCACTATGATGTCAGGGTCCACTATGACGTCAGAGACCACTATGATGTCAGACACAACTATGATGTCAGAGACCACTATGATGTCAGAGACCACTATGATGAAACACCAAATGTGTTTGATGGATCCTTTTTGTTGTCTAATGCCTCTTACGGTTACCTGTCCAAAATTGTAATCAGATTACGTTACTGAGTTTGGGTAAAGCAAAAGTTACGTTACTGATTACAATTTTGGACAGGTAACTAGTAACTGTAACGGATTCCATTTAGAAATAACCTACAGTACCCAACACTGTCATCCAGGCTGTAACGGATTCCACTTAGAAATAACCTACAGTATCCAACCCTGCCATCCAGGCTGTGATATGTAAATGCTCTCTCAGTGTTCAGCCTTCAGTGTAATTACCAGTTCTCTATCTCTCCTCTCTCTCTCTCTCTCTCTCTCTCTCTCTCTCTCTCTCTCTCTCTCTCTCTCTCTCTCTCTCTCTCTCTCTCTCTCTCTCTCTCTCTCGCTTTCTCACTATCTCTCTTTCCTTTCCTCCCTCTCGATCCCTCTCCCACTCCCGCTCTCTCTTCTTCCGTCTCACTCTCTCTCCATCTCAGAATAATTATCAGTTCCCAAGATGTGACTCTTCTCAAAGTAGGTGAGAGCAGCTCTGTCAGACTCAAACTTGATTTCTCTTCTCACTCGCTCACTTTCTACCACTTTCTACCTCTCTCTCTCTCTCTCTCTCTCTCTCTCTCTCTCTCTCTCTCTCTCTCTCTCTCTCTCTCTCTCTCTCTCTCTCTCTCTCTCTCTCTGTTTCTCTGTCTTTCTTTCACCCCCCACCCACCCTCCCCCCTCTCTCTCTCTCTCTCTCTCTCTCTCTCTCTCTCTCTCTCTCTCTCTCTCTCTCTCTCTCTCTCTCTCCCCTCTCTCTCTCTCTCTCTCTCTCTCTCTCTCTCTCTACTCCTCTTCCCACAAAAATGTGGGTGAGATCACCTCTGTCAGCTAGTCCCCAGTCTGGGGAAGGCTGTCCTCAAAGCCTAGTCAGACTTAATGCTGCAGCACATCTCCAACTAAGACAGCAGACAATCATCTCTCTTCTTTCCTTTCTTCCTGTTTCCTCTCCTCCCTCTTCTCCTCTCTTGCTTTTCCTCCCCTCTCCTCTCGTCCCTTCTCCTCTCTAATCTCCTCTCTAATCTCCTCCTTTCCTTCCCCTGTCCCCTTTGACACTCCACAGACAGAGTGAGTGATACCTTTCCTTCCCCTGTCCCCTTTGACACTCCACAGACAGAGTGAGTGATACCTTTCCTTCCCCTGTCCCCTCTGACACTCCACAGACAGAGTGAGTGATACCTTTCCTTCCCCTGTCCCCTCTGACACTCCACAGACAGAGTGAGTGATACCTTTCCTTCCCCTGTCCCCTCTGAGACTCCACAGACAGAGTGAGTGATACCTTTCCTTCCCCTGTCCCCTCTGACACTCCACAGACAGAGTGAGTGATACCTTTCCTTCCCCTGTCCCCTCTGACACTCCACAGACAGAGTGAGTGATACCTTTCCTTCCCCTGTCCCCTCTGAGACTCCACAGACAGAGTGAGTGATACCTTTCCTTCCCCTGTCCCCTCTGACACTCCACAGACAGAGTGAGTGATACCTTTCCTTCCCCTGTCCCCTCTGACACTCCACAGACAGAGTGAGTGATACCTTTCCTTCCCCTGTCCCCTCTGAGACTCCACAGACAGAGTGAGTGATACCTTTCCTTCCCCTGTCCCCTCTGAGACTCCACAGACAGAGTGAGTGATACCTTCCCTTCCCTCTCCTCCATACAGTATATAGACATCCATCTACTAAAAATATGCATCCCTAATGGCACCCTATTCCCTATATAGTGCACTTTAGGACACACTACATAGTGATTAGAGTGCAATGTAGGACTTCTGCTTTGCTTTGCTCTCTCCTCTCACTTTCTGTCTGTTCATTTGCAAACCCTTTATGCCTTGCAAATCCCCAGCCTGAGTATTGGACACAAGGCAGGTCAGGTGATTTGGCTACGGTTAATGGGCCGCTGTCTCATTCAAATCATAAACACCCTATTCCCTATTTAGCTCTATGGGCCCTGGTCAAAAGCAGTGCACTATATAGGGAACAGGGGTGCCATTTTGGACACAGTCGTTCTTTAGGGAGCGGCTCCCGCTCCCTCCCAAAGTGCAGTTGGGGCTCCCTCTCCCTCCCAAAGTGCAGTTGGGTTAAGGTCAAAACACACAGCGTGAGTATAAATTGAGAAGCAGTTAAAAGTCAATTAAAAAGGTGGACAAGATAACAGTGATAATATATAGGTTACATACTAGATAACAGTGATAATATATAGGTTACATACTAGATAACAGTGATAATATATAGGTTACATACTAGATAACAGTGATAATATACAGGTTACATACTAGATAACAGTGATAATATATAGGTTACATACTAGATAACAGCGATAATATACAGGTTACATACTAGATAACAGTGATAATATATAGGTTACATACTAGATAACAGCGATAATATACAGGTTACATACTAGATAACAGCGATAATATATAGGTTACATACTAGATAACAGTGATAATATATAGGTTACATACTAGATAACAGTGATAATATATAGGTTACATACTAGATAACAGTGATCATATATAGGTTACATACTAGATAACAGTGATAATATACAGGTTACATACTAGATAACAGTGATAATATATAGGTTACATACTAGATAACAGCGATGATATATAGGTTACATACTAGATAACAGTGATAATATATAGGTTACATACTAGATAACAGTGATAATATACAGGTTACATACTAGATAACAGTGATAATATACAGGTTACATACTAGATAACATCGATAATATATAGGTTACATACTAGATAACAGTGATAATATACAGGTTACATACTAGATAACAGTGATAATATACAGGTTACATACTAGATAACATCGATAATATATAGGTTACATACTAGATAACAGTGATAATATATAGGTTACATACTAGATAACAGTGATAATATACAGGTTACATACTAGATAACAGTGATAATATACAGGTTACATACTAGATAACAGTGATAATATACAGGTTACATACTAGATAACAGTGATAATATATAGGTTACATACTAGATAACAGTGATAATATATAGGTTACATACTAGATAACAGTGATAATATATAGGTTGCATACTAGATAACAGTGATAATATACAGGTTACATACTAGATAACAGTGATAATATATAGGTTACATACTAGATAACAGTGATAATATATAGGTTACATACTAGATAACAGTGATAATATATAGGTTACATACTAGATAACAGTGATAATATATAGGTTACATACTAGATAACAGTGATAATATACAGGTTACATACTAGATAACAGTGATAACATACAGGTTACATACTAGATAACAGTGATAATATATAGGTTACATACTAGATAACAGTGATAATATATAGGTTACATACTAGATAACAGTGATAATATACAGGTTACATACTAGATAACAGTGATAATATACAGGTTACATACTAGATAACAGTGATAATATATAGGTTACATACTAGATAACAGTGATAATATATAGGTTACATACTAGATAACAGTGATAATATCTAGGTTACATACTAGATAACAGTGATAATATACAGGTTACATACTAGATAACAGTGATAATATACAGGTTACATACTAGATAACAGTGATAATATATAGGTTACATACTAGATAACAGTGATAATATATAGGTTACATACTAGATAACAGTGATAATATATAGGTTACATACTAGATAACAGTGATAATATATAGGTTACATACTAGATAACAGTGATAATATATAGGTTACATACTAGATAACAGTGATAATATATAGGTTACATACTAGATAACAGTGATAATATATAGGTTACATACTAGATAACAGTGATAATATACAGGTTACATACTAGATAACAGTGAAAATATATAGGTTACATACTAGATGACAGTGATAATATATAGGTTACATACTAGATAACAGTGATAATATACAGGTTACATACTAGATAACAGTGATAATATACAGGTTACATACTAGATAACATCGATAATATATAGGTTACATACTAGATAACAGTGATAATATACAGGTTACATACTAGATAACAGTGATAATATACAGGTTACATACTAGATAACATCGATAATATATAGGTTACATACTAGATAACAGTGATAATATATAGGTTACATACTAGATAACAGTGATAATATACAGGTTACATACTAGATAACAGTGATAATATACAGGTTACATACTAGATAACAGTGATAATATACAGGTTACATACTAGATAACAGTGATAATATATAGGTTACATACTAGATAACAGTGATAATATATAGGTTACATACTAGATAACAGTGATAATATATAGGTTACATACTAGATAACAGTGATAATATACAGGTTACATACTAGATAACAGTGATAATATATAGGTTACATACTAGATAACAGTGATAATATATAGGTTACATACTAGATAACAGTGATAATATATAGGTTACATACTAGATAACAGTGATAATATATAGGTTACATACTAGATAACAGTGATAATATACAGGTTACATACTAGATAACAGTGATAATATACAGGTTACATACTAGATAACAGTGATAATATATAGGTTACATACTAGATAACAGTGATAATATACAGGTTACATACTAGATAACAGTGATAATATACAGGTTACATACTAGATAACAGTGATAATATACAGGTTACATACTAGATAACAGTGATAATATATAGGTTACATACTAGATAACAGTGATAATATATAGGTTACATACTAGATAACAGTGATAATATATAGGTTACATACTAGATAACAGTGATAATATACAGGTTACATACTAGATAACAGTGATAATATACAGGTTACATACTAGATAACAGTGATAATATATAGGTTACATACTAGATAACAGTGATAATATATAGGTTACATACTAGATAACAGTGATAATATATAGGTTACATACTAGATAACAGTGATAATATATAGGTTACATACTAGATAACAGTGATAATATATAGGTTACATACTAGATAACAGTGATGATATATAGGTTACATACTAGATAACAGTGATAATATATAGGTTACATACTAGATAACAGTGATAATATACAGGTTACATACTAGATAACAGTGAAAATATATAGGTTACATACTAGATGACAGTGATAATATACAGGTTACATACTAGATAACAGTGATAATATACAGGTTACATACTAGATAACAGTGATAATATACAGGTTACATACTAGATAACAGTGATAATATATAGGTTACATACTAGATAACAGTGATAATATATAGGTTACATACTAGATAACAGTGATAATATATAGGTTACATACTAGATAACAGTGATAATATATAGGTTACATACTAGATAACAGTGATAATATATAGGTTACATACTAGATAACAGTGATAATATATAGGTTACATACTAGATAACAGTGATAATATATAGGTTACATACTAGATAACAGTGATAATATACAGGTTACATACTAGATAACAGTGAAAATATATAGGTTACATACTAGATGACAGTGATAATATACAGGTTACATACTAGATAACAGTGATAATATACAGGTTACATACTAGATAACAGTGATAATATACAGGTTACATGCTAGATAACAGTGATAATATACAGGTTACATACTAGATAACAGTGATAATATACAGGTTACATGCTAGATGTGTGTGTGTGTGTGTGATCGATGTCCAAATGGAGACATAGTGCAGGGGTGATGACCTGTGACTGCAGGAGAGGAGATGACACTGGACTAATAACTGTATTGATAACCCTGAACATCTCCCATGGGGGAGCTGGATAAATGCAGATCCCAGGTCAGTTTTGGTTATTACATTGTAATAGTTGAGGTTGGTATAATGGGGAGGGGAAGCGGATCCTAGATCTGTGGTTAATCATTAGATACTAACTTAAGGTTAGGTATTGGGGAGGGGCCAGCTGATCCTAGATCTGTGGTTAACCATTAGATACTAACTTAAGGTTAGGGATTGGGGAGGGGCCAGCCGATCCTAGATCTGTGGTTAAGTTAGTATCTAATGGTTAAAGGAAGGATTGGGGACAGAAAAGCTGATCATGGTCTGTGCTCATGGGTTCCTTTTACCACGGTCATCTCCCTAGATAATGCTCTTGAATGCAGATCTGCTGAGGTCAGTTTTGGTGGTTTGTTCCAAATGGTTAAGGGGAGGGAAAGTTGATCCTAGATCTGTGGTTGTAAGTGACTTATATAGAAAGTTGTTTTTTTTAGATGTTGTTTAAAGCCTATCCCAAACCTTAACCCTTACCTTAACCATTTGGAGTTAATGCCTGAACTTACCCTTAAACACTTTGAAATTTGACGTTTACACCAACTTCGAAAGTTGACGTTTGAGAAACATGGACGAACGTCTAATTCTGACCCAAGGTAGTTCAGTTCCCCCCTGGTCAGTTGTTTACCTGTTTTATTAAAGGAGTCCAGTGGTTTTTACGAAGCAGATTGACTTGAGAATCATTTGATGACACAGACACAAACACACACACTTTTGATACAATGAAGGCACTGAAATGTAATGAGAACACACACACACTCACCCCACTCACCCCACACACCACTGTCTGACTGTGTGTGTGTGTGTGCGTGTGTGTGCGTGTGCATGCGTGCATGTGTGCGTGTGTGTGTGGGTGCGCGCATGCCTAGGTGTGTGTAAGGAGGGGAGGTGAAACCCCATCTAAATTATAATGGCAGACGACCAGAGTTGGAGCTGGGGCTGCGGTCGGCAGTAAATAAAAATGCTTATGAATATCAAACCCCTTAAACCTCAAACCACCTCTGATTTATAATATTTATGTACGTGATTTAATGGTTTGATGTTGAGCTGGAAATACAATCAGTGAGGGGGGAGTGTGTGTTTGTGGGGTGGTAGTGTGTGTGTGTGATAGTGTGTGGTTGACAGTGTGTGTGTGACAGTGTGTGGGTGACAGTGTGTGTGTGACAGTGTGTGGGTGACAGTGTGTGGGTGACAGTGTGTGGGTGACAGTGTGTGGGTGACAGTGTGTGGGTGACAGTGTGTGGGTGACAGTGTGTGGGAGACGACAGTGTGTGTGGGAGACAGTGTGTGGGTGACAGTGTGTGGGTGACAGTGTGTGGGTGACAGTGTGTGGGAGACAGTGTGTGGGTGACAGTGTGTGGGTGACAGTGTGTGGGTGACAGTGTGTGGGAGACAGTGTGTGGGAGACAGTGTGTGGGTGACAGTGTGTGGGTGACAGTGTGTGGGTGACAGTGTGTGGAAGACAGTGTGTGGGTGACAGTGTGTGGGAGACAGTGTGTGGGTGACAGTGTGTGGGTGACGACAGTGTGTGGGTGACAGTGTGTGGGTGACAGTGTGTGGGTGACAGTGTGTGGGTGACGGTGTGTGGGTGACAGTGTCTGGGTGACAGTGTGTGGGTGACAGTGTGTGGGTGACAGTGTGTGGGTGACAGTGTGTGGGTGACATTGTGTGGGTGACAGTGTGTGGGTGACAGTGTGTGGGTGACAGTGTGTGGGAGACAGTGTGTGGGAGACAGTGTGTGGGTGACAGTGTGTGGGTGACAGTGTGTGGGTGACAGTGTGTGGGTGACAGTGTGTGGGTGACAGTGTGTGTGTGACAGTGAGTGGGTGACGGTGTGTGGGTGACAGTGTGTGGGAGACAGTGTCTGGGTGACAGTGTGTGGGTGACGGTGTGTGGGTGACAGTGTGTGGGTGACAGTGTGTGGGTGACGGTGTGTGTGTGACAGTGTGTGTGTGACAGTGTGTGGGTGACAGTGTGTGGGTGACGGTGGGTGGGTGACAGTGTGTGGGAGACAGTGTCTGGGTGACAGTGTGTGGGAGACGACAGTGTGTGTGGGAGACAGTGTGTGGGTGACAGTGTGTGGGTGACAGTGTGTGGGTGACAGTGTGTGGGAGACAGTGTGTGGGTGACAGTGTGTGGGTGACAGTGTGTGGGTGACAGTGTGTGGGTGACAGTGTGTGGGAGACAGTGTGTGGGTGACAGTGTGTGGGTGACAGTGTGTGGGTGACAGTGTGTGGAAGACAGTGTGTGGGTGACAGTGTGTGGGAGACAGTGTGTGGGTGACAGTGTGTGGGTGACGACAGTGTGTGGGTGACAGTGTGTGGGTGACAGTGTGTGGGTGACAGTGTGTGGGTGACGGT
>NW_025534685.1:95000-115000 GCF_020615455.1 Coregonus clupeaformis
GCCTCCACGGTTGTTTCAAGCGCTGTATCGGGAACTTCACACTGTGTTGTGGGAACAACTCTCCGTGCAATAGTGTTGCGCTGATGAGGTGCTGGGTGAAGGAGAACCTCTCTTTGGCATGACTCAGG
The DNA here is from genome assembly GCF_020615455.1 of Coregonus clupeaformis. Classification (NCBI taxonomy): domain Eukaryota; kingdom Metazoa; phylum Chordata; class Actinopteri; order Salmoniformes; family Salmonidae; genus Coregonus; species Coregonus clupeaformis. The sequence goes on from NW_025534685.1 coordinate 95,129, forward strand.
ATGGTATCACATACCTGTAAAAGATACATCATCAGCTTTAATTTGCAATTAAGCTATTTTGATGCAAGTGATCCTGACTGACACATGCCTATGTCCAACTCAAGTATATGATTACCAAGGTGCTGATTGTTCAGGGTTTTGGCTACATACTACCAGGCCTGAAAAAAGTTCTAGGTGGGAAACACTGACAATTACATCACAACTTACCTCTATAGCCAACCTCTGTTGTTCTCCTGGTCCCAGCATCCTCCGTCGCTTGATGGGCTGTTGCTGCTCGTCAGATGCGCTGTCCCCACACAAAGAGGGGAATTGAGGCCCTGGGTCCAAAAAATAAAGTTTAATTTGATAACTTGCAATCAGACTTCTTAACTCACTGTAATTCCCCCTCAACACACAACCAGTGACTTATATATATATATATAGACAGACAGACAGACAGACAGACAGACAGACAGTGTGTATATACACACAAACTATGTCTAGTAACTGCTTTTAACCTGTGATGTACATAATTAACTGATGTTATTACGTTTTAAAGCCTTTTTCTATTACATTTGTGAGAGGATGCAACATAATTTTGTTCTGCTGTTCACTTAGCAATAAAGTTAATATTCAATAACAACTAGGCCTCTTCTAGAAATTGACCTGGTGGACACCTGAATAATTATTACAAACTGTGTAGTACTTTCCTGCATTATTATCAACGTCTGATTGTGTCTTCTCTTTCCTTTTTAAAATACTAAAACAAATATAATTGTGACGGCTCTATGATAATCACTCACACAAGCACCAACTGGCAGTGGGTGGAAAGCGTCAGTCGTCTCGTCAGCTTGAATGGCGATAAAATCAGCACTCTTTACTTCCTCCAGGATGTAATCCTTAAGCATTGACAGCATACAGTCCAACAGCTCGTTCTGTATCGTCTTTGACGTGCCCTTAAAAACGGTAGCTGTCTTCAGGTGCTCCTCCAGCACACTGTCGAGGGAGGCAACAAAATCCACTAAGCCCCGGAAAATGCCGGGGTTGTCTGAGGAGTCAGTCTCCTCGTGCCCACGCAAGGCCAACTCAAAAGCCCCACAGAACTTCACACAATCGATAATTTTGGATAGAATGTGCCTGTTTTTATCCACCTCCTCATTGTGTTTCCTCACCGCAATCCTGTGGCCGTCATCCAGCTGCGTAGCAATGTTCACCCTTCCTAATACAGCTAGCTTTACAGAGTTGTCCATGTGTGCCCTGGTGTTCTCATGTTTCTTTACCTTCTCTGACAGGTGCTTCATATCCCTCACTCCGGTACCTGTCCATGCTGAATCTGACCCCGTCGTTTTAAAAAGCAAGCACGGAAAGCAAAATAAAGCATTAGCATCAGTGCACCCAGCTAGCCAAGCCTTCCTGGTGTACCAGCTACGGGAGAAGCCGCGCATATACTGCTTCCCTTTCTCGCTAGCCTGCTGTCTGATTGAGAGGTCAGGTTGATCTGGGCCCAGCTCTTTCACCCGAACTTTCTCTGACAAAGTTCTCCTCTCAAACGGATCTTGGAGGAGAGATTTCACCGAGTTAGGGTTGGGTCTTGGAGGAGTAACGTTTGCGTTCGCCATTGTTGTCTAGTAAAAATGGCGTCACTGGACCCCGGTCCTTATTTTATCAGGGGCGAGCTTGGGCGGTAAAATAATCGCCCTCCTTGGATTCGATTTAAGATCGCTTATTGACTACATTTTATGTCATACATTCATATCTTAAATTAGCAATTGGCTTAACTGCTACGTAGACCCGCCTCCTCGGGGCACTTTCTGTATCGCCCAGAGCTGACGAGGCGTTTGACAGGCAGAGGAAAGGTTGCGAATATGATTTTCTATCATATCTTACACATATTACTGTGTGCATTCCATATTTCAAACACACAAATATTGACATACTGATGTTTTTATTATTATTATTATTATTATTTTTTATTTTTTATTTTTTAAAATAATTTTATTTAAGGGGCGGCGCCCTAGCGCCCCTCTATCGGCCAGCCGCCACTGCTACCAGTATAATTTATCATTTAATTTGGAGGATATGTGATATATCTGGATAGAGGGATGTGGAGAGAGAGGAGGAGAGACGTCAGAGTGTGTCAGAGAGAAAGCAAGGATGAAGTGAGAGGACGAGATTTGGGGGGGTGGGGGGCGGGGGGAGGTGCGACGACACTTTAGAGACCCGCGCTATTTCTCTGCTTCTGTATTTTTCAAGACACGAAAATAAAACTGATCAGCCTCAGTAAAATAGAATAGATGAACATTATTACAGAGTGGAACCATCATCAGTGCTAGAAAACACACATGGACACAGCAGTACAGTAGCCTAGTCCCGTGTAGCTCAGTTGGTAGAGCATGGCGCTTGCAACGCCAGGGTTGTGGGTTCGATTCCCACGGGGGACCAGTATATATATATAAAAAAATGTATGCACTCACTAACTGTAAGTCGCTCTGGATAAGAACGTCTGCTAAATGTTAACAAACCTACATATAAACAGAGGTGTAAAGCAAACAACACAATCAAATACAATATATTGCAATACTATAGACAATATAACACAAACCCAAGGTTACTCTGCTGAGAATGAGATATTTGTATTCCAGTTGTATTGAACTGTCATATTTCTATACATGATGTCATTGTATTATAGTTAAATTCCACCACTCATAACATTCTGCGTTATAGTTCAATTCTATCACCACGTTAAACGTTTTCCAAGACACAACATTAAGTGCGTCCCAAATGGCACCCTATTCCCTATGTAGTGCACTACTTCTGACCAGGTTCCAGGCTCTGGTCTAAAGTAGTGCACTACATAGGGAATAGGGTGCCATTTGGGATGCTTCATGGTAATGATGAATCCTGTTAAGACTGCAGGTGGAGTCATCATGTGTCTTTATCGCTGTGTTGATCTATTGTGTGTGTGTGTGTGTGTGTGTGTGTGTGTGTGTGTGTGTGTGTGTGTGTGTGTGTGTGTGTGTGTGTGTGTGTGTGTGTGTGTGTGTGTGTGTGTCTGTGTGTGTGTGTGTGTGTGTGTGTGTGTGTGTGTGTGTGTGTGTGTGTGTGTGTGTGTGTGTGTCTGTGTGTGTGTGTGTCTGTGTGTGTGTGTGTGTGTGTGTGTGTGTGTCTGTGTGTGTGTGTGTGTGTGTGTGTGTGTGTGTGTGTGTCTGTGTGTGTGTGTGTGTGTGTGTGTGTGTGTGTGTGTGTCTGTGTCTGTGTGTGTGTGTGTGTGTGTGTGTGTGTGTGTGTGTGTGTGTGTGTGTGTGTGTCTGTGTCTGTGTCTGTGTGTGTGTGTGTGTGTGTGTGTGTGTGTGTGTGTGTGTGTCTGTGTCTGTGTGTGTGTGTCTGTGTGTGTGTGTGTGTGTGTGTGTGTGTGTGTGTGTCTGTGTCTGTGTCTGTGTGTGTGTGTGTGTGTGTCTGTGTGTGTGTGTGTGTGTGTCTGTGTCTGTGTGTGTGTGTGTGTGTGTGTGTCTGTGTCTGTGTGTGTGTGTGTGTGTGTGTGTGTGTGTGTGTGTGTGTCTGTGTGTGTGTGTGTGTGTGTCTGTGTGTGTGTGTGTGTGTGTGTGTGTGTGTGTGTGTCTGTGTCTGTGTGTGTGTGTGTGTGTGTGTGTGTGTGTGTGTGTGTGTGTGTGTGTCTGTGTGTGTGTGTGTGTCTGTGTGTGTGTGTGTGTGTGTGTGTGTGTGTGTGTGTGTGTCTGTGTCTGTGTCTGTGTGTGTGTGTGTGTGTGTGTGTGTGTGTCTGTGTCTGTGTGTGTGTGTGTGTGTGTGTGTGTCTGTGTCTGTGTGTGTGTGTGTGTCTGTGTCTGTGTGTGTGTGTGTGTGTCTGTGTGTGTGTGTGTGTGTGTCTGTGTGTGTGTGTGTGTGTGTGTGTGTCTGTGTCTGTGTGTGTGTGTGTGTGTCTGTGTGTGTGTGTGTGTGTGTGTGTGTGTGTGTGTGTGTGTGTGTGTCTGTGTGTGTGTGTGTGTGTGTGTGTGTGTGTGTGTGTGTGTGTGTGTGTGTGTGTGTGTGTGTGTGTGTGTCTGTGTCTGTGTGTGTCTGTGTGTGTGTGTGTGTGTGTGTGTGTCTGTGTGTGTGTGTGTGTGTGTGTGTGTGTGTGTCTGTGTGTGTGTGTCTGTGTGTGTGTGTGTGTGTGTGTGTGTGTGTGTGTGTGTGTGTCTGTGTGTGTGTGTGTGTGTGTGTCTGTGTGTGTGTGTCTGTGTGTGTGTGTGTGTGTGTGTGTGTGTGTGTGTGTGTGTGTGTGTGTGTGTGTGTGTGTGTGTGTGTGTGTGTGTGTGTGTGTGTGTGTGTGTGTGTGTGTGTGTGTGTGTGTGTGTGTGTCTCTATTAACAGACACTACGACTCCTAATGTGACACACCTTAGATTGCTTGTCGTTTCAGTAGAACATCATTAAGGTAAATGGTACCAGTAGTTTCAGTGGAACATCATTAAGGCAAATGGTACCAGTAGTTTCAGTAGAACATCATTAAGGCAAATGGTACCAGCAGTTTCAGTTGAACATCATTAAGGTAAATGGTACCAGTAGTTTCAGTAGAACATCATTAAGGTAAATGGTACCAGTAGTTTCAGTAGAACATCATTAAGGCAAATGGTACCAGTAGTTTCAGTTGAACATCATTAAGGTAAATGGTACCAGTAGTTTCAGTGGAACATCATTAAGGCAAATGGTACCAGTAGTTTCAGTTGAACATCATTAAGGTAAATGGTACCAGCAGTTTCAGTTGAACATCATTAAGGTAAATGGTACCAGTAGTTTCAGTTGAACATCATTAAGGTAAATGGTACCAGTAGTTTCAGTAGAACATCATTAAGGTAAATGGTACCAGTAGTTTCAGTAGAACATCATTAAGGCAAATGGTACCAGTAGTTTCAGTTGAACATCATTAAGGTAAATGGTACCAGTAGTTTATGTAGATCATCATTAAGGTAAATGGTACCAGCAGTTTATGTAGATCATCATTAAGGTAAATGGTACCAGTAGTTTATGTAGATCATCATTAAGGTAAATGGTACCAGTAGTTTCAGTTGATCATCATTAAGGTAAATGGTACCAGTAGTTTATGTAGATCATCATTAAGGTAAATGGTACCAGTAGTTTATGTAGATCATCATTAAGGTAAATGGTACCAGTAGTTTCAGTTGATCATCATTAAGGTAAATGGTACCAGTAGTTTCAGTAGAACATCATTAAGGTAAATGGTACCAGTAGTTTCAGTAGAACATCATTAAGGTAAATGGTACCAGTAGTTTCAGTAGAACATCATTAAGGTAAATGGTACCACTTACCAGCGGTGGAAAAAGTACCCAATTGTCATACTTGAGTAAAAGTAAAGATACCTTAATAGAAAATGACTCAAGTAAAAGTGAAAGTCACCCAGTAAAATCCTACTTGAGTAAAAGTCTAAAAGTATTTTGATTTAAATATACTTAAGTATCAAAAGTAAATATAATTGCTAAAATATACTTAAGTATCAAAAGTATAAATCATTTCAAGTTCCTTATATTAAGCAAGCCAGACTGCACCATTTTCTTGTTTTTATTTATTTACGGATAGACAGGGGCACGCTCCAACACTCAGACATCATTTACCAACGAAGCATTTGTGTTTAGTGAGTCCGTCAGATCAGAGTCAGTAGGGATGACCAGGGATGTTCTCTTGATAAGTGTGTGAATTGGACCATTTTTCTGTCCTGCTAAGCATTCAAAATGAACAAGTACTTTTGGGTGTCAGGGATTGTATGGAGTAAGAAGTACATACTTTTCTTTAGGAATATAGTGAAGTAAAAGTAAAAGTTGTCAAAAATATAAATAGTAAAGTAAAGTACAGATACCCCCCAAAAAAACGACCTAAGTAGTACTTTCAAGTTTTTTTTACTTAAGTACTTTACACCACTGGCACTTACTCAGCAGTAGAGTGAGAGGCTAATATGGACACTTGGATGTGTCTAAAATGGCACCCACTATGCAGACCCTGGTCAAAAGTAGTGCACTGTGGATTAGGGTGTCATTTTGGATGCACACTTGGTGTCTGAAATGTGACCTTATCAGATTTAATAATCAAATCAAAGGACTTGTTAAGTGCTTCTAAAGAGTTTAATGCAGTATACATAGCTTGTTAATGTGTACTGTTGTGTGTGTGTGTGGGGGGGGCATCATGTAAGATGTTGTCACATAGACTTGTGTACTAGAGACAGTACTGCTTATTTAATCTAACGTGATGGAGAGAGGAGAGGCACTGAGAGAGAGAGAGAGAGAGAGAGAGAGGGACAGGTTTCGAGGGGGGAGAGAGAGTGAGAGAGAGAGAGAGAGAGACAGGTAGAAAGGGGGGAGAGAGGGACAGATAGAGAGAGGAGAGAGAGAAAGAGAGAGAGAGAGAGATTATATACAGTGAGGGAAAAAAATATTTGATCCCCTGCTGATTTTGTACGTTTGCCCACTGACAAAGACATGATCAGTCTATAATTTTAATGGTAGGTTTATTTGAACAGTGAGAGACAGAATAACAACAAAAAACCCAGATAAACGCATGTCAAAAATGTTATAAATTGATTTGCATTTTAATGAGGGAAATAAGTATTTGACCCACTCTCAATCAGAAAGATTTCTGGCTCCCAGGTGTCTTTTATACAGGTAACGAGCTGAGATTAGGAGCACACTCTTAAAGGGAGTACTCCTAATCTCAGTTTGTTACCTGTATAAAAGACACCTGTCCACAGAAGCAATCAATCAATCAGATTCCAAACTCTCCACCATGGCCAAGACCAAAGAGCTCTCCAAGGATGTCAGGGACAAGATTGTAGACCTACACAAGGATGGAATGGGCTACAATACCATCGCCAAGCAGCTTGGTGAGAAGGTGACAACAGTTGGTGCGATTATTCGCAAATGGAAGAAACACAAAGTAACTGTCAATCTCCCTCGGCCTGGGGCTCCATGCAAGATCTCACCTCGTGGAGTTGCAATGATCATGAGAACGGTGAGGAATCAGCCCAGAACTACACGGGAGGATCTTGTCAATGATCTCAAGGCAGCTGGGACCATAGACACCAAGAAAACAATTGGTAACACACTACGCCGTGAAGGACTGAAATCCTGCAGCGCCCGCAATGTCCCCCTGCTCAAGAAAGCACATATACATGCCCGTCTGAAGTTTGCCAATGAACATCTGAATGATTCAGAGGAGAACTGGGTGAAAGTGTTGTGGTCAGATGAGACCAAAATGGAGCTCTTTGGCATCAACTCAACTCGCCGTGTTTGGAGGAGGAGGAATGCTGCCAATGACCCCAAGAACACCATCCCCACCGTCAAACATGGAGGTGGAAACATTATGCTTTGGGGGTGTTTTTCTGCTAAGGGGACAGTACAACTTCACCGCATCAAAGGGACGATGGATTGGGCCATGTACCGTCAAATCTTGGGTGAGAACCTCCTTCCCTCAGCCAGGGCATTGAAAATGGGTCGTGGATGGGTATTCCAGCATGACAATGACCCAAAACACACGGCCAAGGCAACAAAGGAGTGGGTCAAGAAGAAGCACATTAAGGTCCTGGAATGGCCTAGCCAGTCTCCAGACCTTAATCCCATAGGAAATCTGTGGAGGGAGCTGAAGGTTCGAGTTGCCAAACGTCAGCCTCGAAACCTTAATGACTTGGAGAAGATCTGCAAAGAGGAGTGGGACAAAATCCCTCCTGAGATGTGTGCAAACCTGGTGGCCAACTACAAGAAACGTCTGACCTCTGTGATTGCCAACAAGGGTTTTGCCACCAAGTACTAAGTCATGTTTTGCAGAGGGGTCAAATACTTATTTCCCTCATTAAAATGCAAATCAATTAATAACATTTTTGACATGCGTTTTTCTGGATTTCTATGTTGTTATTCTGTCTCTCACTGTTCAAATAAACCTACCATTAAAATTATAGACTGATCATTTCTTTGTCAGTGGGCAAACGTACAAAATCAGCAGGGGATCAAATACTTTTTTCCCTAACTGTATTATATTAATAACAAAATGTTGTGAGTGCAATATTTACTGTTAATTTCTGATTGTTTATTTCTCTTTTGTTTCTTGTCTATTTCACTTGCTTTGGCAATGTAAACATATGTTTCCCATGCCAATAAGACCCTTTGAATTGAATTTAGAGAGAGACATCTGTGCATGTGTATATGCGTGAGAGAAAGAAAGAGAGAGCAAAAGAAAGAGAGAGAGAGCGAGAGCGAGAGAGAGAGAGAGCGAGAGAGAGAGAGAGAGAGAGAGAGAGAGAGGGGGGGTGCAGATTATGCCAACTCAAAGCACAAGGGGGAGGAACACCAGTGTTAGCAGTTTTTTGCATGACATATTTATTCCTGTATTTATTTATATATTTCATATGTATTTATTTATATATTTCCTGTCTTGACGTTTCACTGATAGTCTTTTTCTCCCCAGCTTTGACAGACCTGCCACAAGAGCTGTGTTTACACACTACACCACTGTGTGTGTGTGTGTGTGTGTGTGTGTGTGTGTGTGTGTGTGTGTGTGTGTGTGTGTGTGTGTGTGTGTGTGTGTGTGTGTGTGTGTGTGTGTGTGTGTGTGTGTGTGTGTGTGTGTGTGTGTGTTAGAGAGTCTGTTACTGCCTATTGTAGCTTGGACAGGGTAGAGGGAGACGGGGGTTGTGTCCCACATTGAACCCTATTCCCTATGTAGTGCCCTAATTTTGACCAGGGCCCTTAGAGACCATTTGGGACTAAGGTTTCATTTCCGGTTTCTACAACGGTTCATATTCAGAGCCCTATTTATTATGAGAATGCTTCCTGTCTGTGTCACTAAAACAACACACAGTCATACGTACATGGACTTCCGGAAAGACTGTCTGTTAACAGTCTATTGTAGCAGTACAGGACATGAAAGTGCGCTGTTTTGACAATTTGATGTGTTTAGTTTAGTTATTGTTAGGGAGACGGATGGTGGCGAGTCGTCACACTATTAAACACCTGACAGCTACTAAAACGTTCTCAGACTGGGTGACAGACTGGGTTGCACACACACTCAGCTAATAATACAAATACACGCACACGCACACACACACACACACACACCTACTTACGTGAACATTGTTATACACACAGACACAGCTACTCATTGTTAAACTAGGACAGTCCTAGCGAGCTCCACTCCCCAGAGAGACTAGGGTAATGAGCTTGAAGTTAGTTAGGAAGATCTGAACCCCAAACACACCTCCTAAATCTGATTCATCGCTAAATTAAAGAATTCTCCGCATGAAAAAAGCAATTCTCACTTCTCTCTCTCTCACACACACGTTCCATTGGGTTGGACAACACCATCATATGCCATGTCTTGAAATACGCAGACTGACGGATTAAAAATAAACTTAAATTTTTTGTAATACTTCGGACAGACAGCTTTCTAACCCATAACTTTTGGACTTTATGGCTTTATGGCTTTATTCTCCCAGAAGAAATTAATTATTGAGTCATTGTTATTACACTTAAGACATGACTCTGCCGTTGTGCTGTAGAATTTGTGAATTTTGTCTCTTTGTATAATAAATAATACATGATTTTATACTGGATTAAGCGTACATTTTCGTTAACTGTTAACTGTAATTTCATTAGTTATGTTCCAACACTCCCTCCATCTTGTGCACACATACACACTGCTCTCTCTCTCTCTCTCTCTCTCTCTCTCTCTCTCTCTCTCTCTCTCTCTCTCTCCATCTCTCTCTCTCTCTCTCTCTCTCTCTCTCTCTCTCATTCTACCACTCTCAATCTCTCTGTCTCTCTCTCTGTCTCTCTCTCTCTCTCTCTCTCTCTCTCTCTCTCTCTCTCTCTCTCTCTCCATTCTCTCTCTCTCTCTCTCTCTCTCTCTCTCTCTCTCTCTCTCTCCCTCTCTATCCCTCTTGCTCTCACACTATTGCTGGCTCCTTTTTTCACACCCATCTTTACCTCTCTCACATCTCTCCCTTCTCTCCTACCTCTCTCTCTCCTCCTCTGGCAGATATGTGTTGCAGCCTAATTGCAATGCATTAGAATTCAGTGTAAATTACATGCTCCACAACTTTAATCTAAATGTGTCCTCTCTCTCTCTCTCTCTCTCTCTCTCTCTCTCTCTCTCTCTCTCTCTCTCTCTCTCTCTCTCTCTCTCTCTCTCTCTCTCTCTCTCTCTCTCTCTCTCTCTCTCTCTCTCTCTCTCTAATTCAATTTAAGGGCTTTATTATGGGAAACATACATTGTCAAAGCAAGTGAAATAGATAATAAAAAATGAACAGTAAACATTACACTCAGAAGTTCCAAAAGAATAAAGACATTTCAAATGTAATATTGTGTATATATACAGTGTTGTAATGATGTGCAAATAGTTAAAGTACAGAAGGGAAAATAAGTCAATATAAATATGGGTTGTATTTACAATGGTGTTTGTTCTTCACAGGTTGCCCTTTTCTTGTGGCAACAGGTCACAAATATTGCTGCTGTGATGGCACACTGTGGTTTTTCACCCAGTAGATGGGGGGGTTTATTAAATATTGGGTTTGTTTTCTAATTCTTTGTGGATCTCTGTAATCTGAGGGCAATATGTGTCTCTAATATGGTCATACATTTGGCAGGAGGTTAGGAAGTGCCGCTCAGTTTCCACCTCATTTTGTGGGCAGTGTACACATAGCCTGTCTTCTCTTGAGAGCCTACGGCGGCCTTTCTCAATAGCAAAGCTATGCTCAATGAGTCTGTACATAGTCAAATATTTCCTTAATTTTGGGTCAGTCACAGTGGTCAGGTATTCTGCCACTGGGTACTCTCTGTTTAGGGTCAAATAGCGTTCTAGTTTGCTCAGTTTTTTTGTCAATTCTTTCCAATGTGTCAAGTAATTATCTTTTTGTTTTCTCATGATTTGGTTGGGTCTAATTGTGTTTCTGTCCTGGGGCTCTGTGGGGTCTGTTTGTGTTTGTGAACAGAGCCCCGGGACCAGCTTGCTTAGCAGACTTTTCTCCAGGTTCATTTCTCTGTAGGTGATGGCTTTGTTGTTGAAGGTTGGGAATCGCTTCCTATTTTTTTAATTCTCTTTTAGGGGGTAGATCAGCTTTAATATTGCAGATATATTATAACTTCCATCAATGTAATTGTCTGCATCACTTCCAATCCCCCATATGTTTTTTTTTTCTTCTCGCAAATATATATATATATATACACAACCATACATACATACACATACATACATATGTACACATACACATATACATTTCCTTTTTTTAAATATATGTATTACTTTCCAACCCCACCACCCCTTCCCTAATTGGAGTAAACTAGTGAACAACAATGCTTAGGCCTCTACTTCCAGCTTATACATACTATATACCGTTTATGGACACAGTCAATTTTACAATAATAATTTTTTGTTTGTTTTTACTCCTGAACTTCCTCTACCCTCAACCTCTTTGATCATTTTCATGATGTCCATCCGGTTTGCTTCTATATGCCATATCTTTCTAACTGTGCTCTTTCACAAAAGCTCTCAACCTATAACCTATATGCTTATTATGGACACAGTATGCTTTACATTAGTTATCTTGTTGTTATGAGTTGTTGTTAGTTGTTATTAGTCCCATCCTTCAACTACATTCAACACCACCCATCTATATCTTAACACCATCCATATTGGATTTCTATTTGCCATATATTTTTTAACTGTACTGTGATGTTTTACAAAAGTTCTGAACCTTTCTATTCTCATTGTTTCTACAGATTGTAAATTGAAAATAAACATTTTTGCTAAAAGTGTTATTATATTATTGATTGATTGACTATGACTTTTCAGATCACCCAGTAATGCTATCTGCAGGGTTAGCTCCAGGTAAATATTGCAATCCTTTAGCCATTCCTGGACCTGTGTCCAAAAACAAGCTACAAATGGACAGTACCAAACAAATGATCTAATGATACTGTTTCTTCGCAGCGAAATCTGCAGAGCTGGGAAGATTGTATCCCCCATATAAATAACATTCTATTGGTAGCAAGAATTTTATATAATAATTTAAATTGAAAAATTCTAAGTTATGAATCCGGTGTCGTTTTGCGTATCAGTTCATAAACACTATGCCATGGGATCGGTACGTCAAAAATCTCTTCCCAACTATTTTGCAATCTATATGGGACGGCTGTCAATCATTTGGTCCTTAAATGAAACTGGTATACTTTGTTATTTATCACAGTTTTCTTTAACCAATTATGTTTTTTAATGCAAGGCCGACTTACAAGTTCCTTACATTTTCCCCCTTCCACTTTCCTCTTCCATTTTTGTGGTAATGCTGCAATTATCTGGTTGTAATTTTGGGTAGAACAGACATTTCCATATGTTTTTGTTAGCTACATGTGCGACATAACTCCACCAGTCCTCCCGATGATATCATTTACGAAGATTATACCTTTTAAAAAAAAAATGTCAAAAAAAAAGGTTTTTTATCAATTCGTATATTTGAGTTTAACCACAACATTTGTTGCATTAATTGGTTTGTCGTTTCTGGAGGATTAAATTGAAATTGCAACCAACTTTCTATGGCTTGTTTTAGAAATAGTGATATTTGGGAGATTATTTCCTTTTCAAATAACTGAAAGTGTGAGGTTGTAATCTGAATAAAGGGAAAAAGGCCATTCTTGAACATTGGGTCAGACAATCTTACTAATTTGCTAGAGAACCAGTTCGGATTTAAGTATAACTTTTGAATGACTGAAGCTTTTAGTGATAGGTCTAATGCTTAAATATGTAATCATTTCTGTCCTCCGAATTCATATGCATTATATAAATAGGCCCATTTAATTTTGTCTGGCTTGCTGTTCCAAATAAAATGGAATATTGTTTTCTCATATAATTAAAAAAACTGTTCGCTAGGCGTAGGCAAGACCATAAGCAAATAGGTAAACTGGGATAATACTAAAGAGTTAATCAAGGTGATTTTTCCACAAATTTACCTTTCCATGGTAGCAAGATCTTATCTATTTTTCCTCGGTCTGGCTCTGTTGCCACGGTGCCAGGACCGGTTGGTAACCCAAAACACATTGGAAGGGTGTTAGGTTAGTGGAGGAGTGGCGGAGAGAGTTCTGAGCGTATTCTGCCCATGGCAGGAACATCGACCACTCCCCTGGTCGGTCCTGACAGTAGGTCCACAGGAACCTACCCACATCTTGATTCACCCTTTCCACCTGCCCATTACTCTCGGGGTGAAATCCAGAGGTCAGGCTGACCGAGACCCCCAGACGTTCCATGAACGCCTTCCAGATTCTAGACGTGAACTGGGGACCTCGGTCGGACACTATATCCTCTGGTACCCCGTAGTGCTGGAAGACGTGAGTAAAAAGAGCCTCCGCAGTTTGTAGGGCTGTGGGGAGACCGGACAGAGGAAGGAGTTGGAAGGACTTCGAAAAGCGATCCACAACGACCAGGATGGTGGTGTTACCTTGGGAGAGGGGAAGATCTGTAAGAAAATCAATACTAAGGTGAGACCATGGTCATTGTGGAACTGGTAAAGGTTGTAGCTTACCCGCTGGGAGGTGCCTAGGTGCCTTACTCTGGGCGCACACTGAGCAGGAGGAAACATACACCCTCACATCCTTAGCCAAGTTAGGCCACCAGTACTTCTCGGTCAGGCAGCGCATTGTACGACCGATACCTGGATGACCAGAGGAGGGTGTCGTGTGTGCCCAGTAGATCAGACGATCACGGATAAGCACAGGCACGTACTGCGCTATATCCGTGTCCATACTACCGGCACCACAATGCATGAGGCCGGGAGTATGGGGGTGTTGTCTCTGGGCCTCTCCTCTGTGTCATACAGCCGAGACAGTGCGTCTGCCTTCACGTTCTTCGTACCCAGAATGTATGAGAGTGTGAAATCAAACCGGGTGAAGTAGAGGGCCCACCTGGCCTGGCGAGGATTCAGCCTCCTCGCTGCCCGAATGTACTCCAGGTTACGATGGTCTGTCCAGACGAGGAAAGGGTGTTTCGCCTCGTCGAGCCAATGCCTCCACACCGTCAAAGCTCGGACAACAGCCAGCAGCTCCCGATCACCAACGCCGTAGTTCTGCTCCGCCGAGCTGAGCTTCTTTGAAAAGAAGGCACGGGCGGAGCTTGGGTGGCGTGCCCGAGCTTTGGGATAGGACAGCGCCTATCCCTACCTCGGACACATCCACCTCCACCACAAACGGTAGTGATGAATCGGGGTGAGCCAGTACCGGGGCTGAGGTGAACAGACCCCGCAATCTACTGAAGGCCAAATCAGCCTCAGCAGACCAGCAGAGCCGGGACGGCCCACCCTTCCACAAGGAGGTAATGGGAGCTGCGACCTTGCCAAAGCCCTGAATAAACCTCCGATAGTAGTTGGCAAAGCCAAGGAAGCGCTGCACCTCCTTCACCGTGGTTGGAGTCTGCCAATTACGCACGGCTGAAATGCGATCTCCCTCGCAGTAATGCGGTATCCGAGGAAGGAGATTGACTGCTGGAAAAACTCACACTTCTCTGCCTTGGCATAAAGATCATACTCCAGCAGTCGGACCAGTACCTTGCGAACCAGTGACACATGCTCGGCGCGCGTAGCGGAATACCCCAGGATGTCATCGATGTAGACCACCACACCGCGACCAAGCATGTACCGAAACACCTCGTTCACAAAGGACTGGAAAACGGATGGAGCATTCATCAAACTGTAGGGCATCACCAGGTATTCATAATGCCCCGAGGTTGTGCTGAATGCTGTTTTCCACTCATCCCCTTCCCGAATACGCACCAGGTTGTAGGCACTCCTGAGGTCTAATTTGGTGAAGAAACGGGCCCTATGCATTGACTCAATCATTGAAGGAATGAGGGGAAGAGGATAACTAAATCGTACCGTCACCCTATTCAGTGGTTGATAATCAATGCACGGGCGTAAACCGCCATCTTTCTTCTTCATAAAGAAGAAACTCGAGGAAGCAGTTGAAGTGGAGGGACGTATATACCCCTGGCGCAGGGACTCGGTGACGTATGTTTCCATAGCCTCCCGTTTCAGCCTGCGACAGGGGATACACATGACTCCTGGGAGGTACAGCGTCTACCCGAAGGTTTATCGCGCAATCCCCCTCCCGATGAGGTGGTAATTTAGTCGCTTGTGTCTTGGAAAACGCGAGCGCCAGATCATGGTATTCGGGGGGAATGCGCACGGTGGGGGTGCCATCTGGACTTTCCACCGTGGTCGCACCAACGGAAACACCTAGACACCTACCCGGACACTCTCGCGACCACCCCGTAAGAACCCTCTGTGGCCATGAAAAATTGGGGTTGTGAAGGGCAAACCACGGAATACCTAAGACTACAGGGTAAGCAGGAGACTCAATAATCAAAAAAGTGATCTGCTCAACATACGTCTCCTGTGTAATCATGGTGACTGGTACAGTAACCTCCTTAACCAACCCAGACCCTAATGGTCGACTATCAAGTGCTCTGATGGGGAGTGGAATGGATAGGGGAACCAATGAAATGCCTTGACGGCGTGCAAATGCCCTGTCCATAAAGTTCCCAGCTGGGCCTGAATCGACTAGTGCCTTACACTGGGAAACTACCAGGTGATCGGGAAAGGAGATAGATAAGGTACAGTGTGCCGCAAAGGGCTCTGAACAAGTTTGGGTGTTCGTTACCTGGGGTGATGCGTGAGTACCCTGCCTACCG
The DNA here is from genome assembly GCF_020615455.1 of Coregonus clupeaformis. Taxonomy (NCBI): domain Eukaryota; kingdom Metazoa; phylum Chordata; class Actinopteri; order Salmoniformes; family Salmonidae; genus Coregonus; species Coregonus clupeaformis. The sequence continues at coordinate 110,830 of NW_025534685.1, forward strand.
CCTCCAGACCCAAAGGAACATTGACTGCGACGTGAGGTGGATTGTCCTTTCGTGCCACCAGGGTGGCACAGTCGCTGTCCTCCTGCGCTCTCTCGACCGGCGGCTCCCCCCAGCTCCATCTGCTCGGGGTCAGAGTCGTCCGGAGTGGGAAGGGCAGACCCCTACCAGGATGTCCTCTGGCTGCTAGCAGATTGTCCAGCCGGATGGCCATGTCCACCAGTTGGGAGAACGATAGCATGGCATCACGGCAGGCTAGCTCCCGTCGGACATCCTCCCTTAGGTGGCACCGGAAATGGTCGATCAGGGCCCGCTCGTTCCACCTGGACCCCGCTGCCAGCGTCCGGAACTCCAGCGCGAAGTCCTGTGCGGTCCTTGTCCCCTGCCTCAGATGGACCAGTCATTCGCCCGCCTCTCGAAAACGGCCCGAAAGAGGCGAGTAAACTCCCCGTAGTCCTCCAACGCGGCACCTCCCTCATTCCAACCGCGTTGGCCCACTCCAGGGCTCTCCCACAAAGGCAGGAAACGAGGACGGATACCTTCTCCTGCTCCAGTGGCGCCGGCCTGATGCTGGAGAAATACAGCTCTAGTTGGAGCAGAAATCCCTTACATCGCGCTGCCGTCCCATCAAACGCCGGTGGCCGGGATATCTGGAGCTCAACCGAGCTACTCGCTCTCACAATTAAACAATCACTCACAAAGACAAGGGGAACAGAGGGAACACTTATACACATACTAATTAGGGGAATGAGCACCAGGTGTGTGTGATTGACAAGACAAGACATGACAAGTGGAGTGATGAGAATGGGATCGGCAGTAGCTAGTAAGCCGGTGACGACGAATGCCGAAACCTGCCCGAACAAGGAGGGGAGGCAGCCTCGGCGGAAGTCGTGGCAAAAGGTTAATGAGCCATATCTGTTTATGGTCCAATAACATAATTAAAATAATCCATCTACCTTGCGTATCTGTTTGTACAATTTGCACATTCAGATCGAAATTACTGTTAATTAATATCATCAACCCTTTTGAGTTTCTTTGCCCATGGGAGAAGTATATTTCGCCCCCCCCCCATTCCTTTTTCTACGCAACTTCATTTCGAATTGTTGAATGTGTTTCCTGTAAACAATATATATTATATTCCTTCTCTTTGAGCCATGTAAATATTGTTCTTCTTTTGTTATTATCTGCTAAGCCATTACAATTATAACTGGCTATCATTATATATGTTTGTAAATTTACCCATAAAAAATACCATAGTGATTGAGTGTCCATATAGCTGTACCATGATATTTGCATGCTACTAAGTAACCCTCCAATTGTTCTCCACTAATTCCCCCGCTAAAGCCCCTCCCCGTCCCAAGTTGGGTCGTCATCCCAGTGATCGGCATACCACTCCCGTCCATCCAGATCCCTAGGGCCCCGAGAGGCCAGGACCCATCCATCGAAAACAGCACACAGTGCCACCCACAAAACAGAAGCAGGTCACCCGCCAAAAGCATTTCCAATGCTCTCACCTCAATATATATTTATAGCTGTTTAAAAATATATATCTATTCAAATATCTTGCATATCTTATTTTCCAGCATTATCAATTAATATGTGTAATAATGTCGGCAGTTCATGCGTAGGATTTTAACCTATAACCCGGATTGCCATTGTATTACATTACATTTTTGACAAGCAATTATTATTTTAGCAAACAATTATTGTGGTTCATCCTATATTCTCCTTAACATCCTTACCCCCTTGCAACAGATGTGGGATAAACACACTAACACACACATACTCTGACATACTCAACCCCTTTCCTCCACAATCAACCATAAAATCAGATGCTCAACGGTTGTTACATCCCAGAGCCCAACTCAAGAAAGGACCTGATTTACGAATGCATATATGAATGCATATGCAGTTACAGCTGATTGAGAAAGCATGCAAGATTGAGCAAAAATTGACAACAATGTGAGATTTGATTAATCTATTTAATCTATGTCAAGTCCTAAGTGATGGAGATCAGATCCACCCTCTTCACCTGAGACACAAACACTCTGGTCCCCCGTTGTAACCATTTTTCCCAAGCATCTCCGTGCAGTCAGACCTTTGATTATTTAGTGCCACCTGGGCCACAATGATAAGCCCCCTCTCTGATTGTCTGAGTGTGACCCCCTCCCCATGGGTTACTGCAGCCAATGTTGCCAGCACTGCCACTACCTGGGTGGGGGTACCCCACCGGAATCCCCACCGGCTAGGTACAAGGTCATCAAGGTTCTCATTAGCAGCTTTGAGAATTTCCTTGTATATTATGCTCTCCCATCAGGGGGCTCTGGCTTTGTAGGACCAACCCTGCCAGGCAGGCTCAGAATCTTGAGGGGGCGGCGCTGCTCAAGTAGGTCTCTGACCGCATTTATTTTTCTGTTTTGGCTGCATATAGTCAATCGCTTCCTTTTAGGTGGTTGTAGAATTTAACGGCTCTTTTCTGGATTTTCTGGCCTAATTCTGCACTGCATGCATTATTTGGTGTTTTACGTTGTACGCTGAGGATATTTTTGCAGAATTCTGCATGCAGAGTCTCAATTTGATGTTTGTCCCATTTTGTGAATTCTTGGTTGGTGAGCGGACCCCAGACCTCACAACCATAAAGGACAATTGGTTCTATAACTGATTCAAGTATTTTGAGCCAGATCCTAATTGGTATGTTGAATTTTATGTTCCTTTTGATGGCATAGAAGGCCCTTCTTGCCTTGTCTCTCAGATCGTTCACAGCTTTGTGGAAGTTACCTGTGGCGCTGATGTTTAGGCCGAGTTATGTATCGTTTTTTCGTGCTCTAGGGCAACGGTGTCTAGATGGAATTTGTATTTGTGGTCCTGGCAACTGGACCTTTTTTGGAACACCATTATTTTTGTCTTACTGAGATTTACTGTCAGGGCCCAGGTCTGAGAGAATCTGTGCAGAAGATCTAGGTGCTGCTGTAGGCCCTCCTTGGTTGGGGACAGAAGCACCAGATCATCAGCAAACAGTAGACATTTGACTTCAGATTCTAGTAGGGTGAAGCCCGGGTTCTGCAGACTATTATAGTGCCCTCGCTAACTCTCTCTCTCCCTCTCTCTTTGGAAGGAGGGAGGGAGGGATATTCCCCACGGCTATGGAGAGAGGGGGATGACTATTAGAAGAGATGCTGTAGGGATAAGGTGGAGTAAAATGATATCATCACACTCAGGTGTAATCTCTCTATAGTGATGTCATAAAGAGGGATATAGTGTTGAAGTTTTGACCTAGGATGTAGTCTTTGTTTTCGTGTCTCTCTCTCTCTCTCTCTCTCTCTCTCTCTCTCTCTCTCTCTCTCTCTCTCTCTCTCTCTCTCTCTCTCTCTCTCTCTCTCTCTCTCTCTCTGTGAATGGGTCCTAGTATCTTTCTGACTGGTCTCTCCAGTATGATAGTAGGTTTTCATTTTATAGCATATAGCGATATGAGACTGATAGTGATACATGAGGTGGCCTAACTCAGACCCTAACCCTGACCCTAACCCTAACCCTATTTCTAACCACTACTACCTTGGTGTTTCTAGTCTCCTAGAGAGATGACTTAGATATGAGGCTGATAGTGATAGGTGACCTTGGTGTTTCTAGTCTTCTAGTCTGTGGATGGAGAGATGACTTAGATATGAGGCTGATAGTGATAGGTGACCTTGGTGTTTCTAGTCTTCTAGTCTGTGGATGGAGAGATGACTTAGATATGAGGCTGATAGTGATAGGTGACCTTGGTGTTTCTAGTCTTCTAGTCTGTGGATGGAGAGATAACTTAGATATGAGGCTGATAGTGATAGGTGACCTTGGTGTTTCTAGTCTTCTAGTCTGTGGATGGAGAGATAACTTAGATATGAGGCTGATAGTGATAGGTGACCTTGGTGTTTCTAGTCTCCTAGAGAGATAACTTAGATATGAGGCTGATAGTGATAGGTGACCTTGGTGTTTCTAGTCTCCTAGAGAGATAACTTAGATATGAGGCTGATAGTGATAGGTGACCTTGGTGTTTCTAGTCTTCTAGTCTGTGGATGGAGAGATAACTTAGATATGAGGCTGATAGTGATAGGTGACCTTGGTGTTTCTAGTCTTCTAGTCTGTGGATGGAGAGATAACTTAGATATGAGGCTGATAGTGATAGGTGACCTTGGTG
>NW_025534685.1:117500-122500 GCF_020615455.1 Coregonus clupeaformis
TTCGGAAAGCATTCAGACCCCTTGACTTTTTCAACATTTTGTTACGTTACAGCCTTATTCTAAAATGGATTAAATCGTTTCCCCACCCCTCTCATCAATCTACACAGAATACCCCATAATGACAAAGCCAAAACAGGTTTTTAGAAATCTTAGCAAATTTATAAAAAATAAAATACAGGAATATTACATTTACATAAGTATTAAGAGCCTTTACTCAGTACTTTATTGAAGCACCTTTGGCAGCGATAACAGCCTCGATTCTTCTTGGGTATGATGCTGAAGCTTGGCACACCTGTATTTGGGGAGTTTCTCCCATTCTTCTCTGCAGATCCTCTCTAGCTCTGTCAGGTTGGATGGGGAGCGTCGCTGCACAGCTATTTTCAGGTCTCTCCAGAGATGTTCAATCGGATTCAAGTCTGGGCTCTGGCGGTGCCACTCAAGGACTTTCAGAGACTTGTCCCGAAGCCTCTCCTGCGTTGTCTTGGCTGTGTGCTTAGGGTCGTTGTCCTGTTGTAAGGTGAACTTTCGCCCCAGTCTGAGGTACTGAGCGCTCTGGAGCAGGTTTTCATCAAGGATCTCTCTGTACTTTCCTCCGTTCGTCGTTCCCTCGTTCCTGACTAGTCTCCCAGTCCCTGCCGCTGAAAAACATCCCCAGGATTCTGCCACCACCATGCTTCACCGTAGGGATGGTGCCAGGTTTCCTCCAGACAGGACGCTTGGCATTCGGGCCAAAGCGTACGATCTTGGTTTCATCAGACCAGAGAATCTTGTTTCTCATGGTCTGAGAGTCCCTTTAGGTGCCTTTTGGCAAACTCCAAGCGGGCTGTCATGTGCCCTTTTACTGAGGAGTGGCTTCCGTCTTGCCACTCTACCATAAAGGCCTGATTGGTGGAGTGCTGCAGAGATGGTTGTCCTTCTGGAAGGTTCTCCCATCTCCACAGAGGAACTCTGGAGCTCTGTCAGAGTGACCATCGGGTCCTTGGTCACCTCCCTGACCAAGGCCCTTCTCCCCCGATTGCTCAGTTTGGCCTGGCGGCCAGCTCTAGAAAGAGTCTTGGTGGTTCCAAACTTCTTCCATTTAAGAATGATGGAGGCCACTGTGTTCTTGGGGACCTTCAATGCTGCAGAAATGTTTTGGTACCCTTCCCCAGATCTGTGCCTCGACACAATCCTATCTCGGAGCTCTGCGGACAATTCCTTCGACCTCATGGCTTGGTTTTTGCTCTGATATGCACTGTCAACTGTGGGACCTTATATAGACAGGTGTGTGCCTTTCCAAATCATGTCCAATCAATTGAATTTACCACAGGTGGACTCCAATCAAGTTGTAGAAACATCTCAAGGATGATCAATGGAAACAGGATGCACCTGAGCTCAATTTCGAGTCTCATAGCAAAGGGTCTGAATACTTATGTAAATAAGGTATTTCTGTTTTTTATTTTTAATACATTTGCTAAAATGTATAAAAAGCTGTTTTCGCTTTGTCATTATGGGGTATTGTGTGTAGATTGCTGAGGATTTTTATTTATTTAATCCATTTTAGAATAAGAATGTAACGTAACAAAATGTGGAAAAAGTCAAGGGGTCTGAATACTTTCTGAATTCTCTCTCTCTCTTTCCCCTCGATGGTGTGTGTGTGTGTGTGTGTGTGTGTGTGTGTGAATGAGAAGGTGACTGTGTTTTCACAGATTTACTGCTGGATCCTGTCTCTGTGTCTGAGAGGAATGGAGGTGGAGGGGGTGATGAATGGTTGGCAGTTTGTCTCGTGGATGTTAGGTGCTGTGTTTTGTCTGTGAGGCCGGGCAGAGTGTATTTTCTCACTCACCACCTGGCACACACACACCATACAAACGCATACGCATAGAGGGAAGAAAATAATACGTTAAATTAACTGATTGAACCCAACTCCCTATAGGCTCCTGTGAGAGGCAGGACTGTAGTGTTCTAACTGATTGAACCCAACCCCCTATAGGGCTCCTGTGAGAGGCAGGACTGTAGTGTTCTAACTGATTGAACCCAACCCCATATAGGCTCCCGTGAGAGGCAGGACTGTAGTGTTCTAACTGATTGAACCCAACCCCCTATAGACTCCTGTGAGAGGCAGGACTGTAGTGTTCTAACTGATTGAACCCAACCCCCTATAGGCTCCCGTGAGAGGCAGGACTGTAGTGTTCTAATTGATTGAACCCAACCCCCTATAGGCTCCTGTGAGAGGAAGGACTGTAGTGTTCTAACTGATTGAACCCAACCCCCTATAGGCTCCCGTGAGACGCAGGACTGTAGTGTTCTAACTGATTGAACCCAACTCCCTATAGGATCCCATGAGAGGCAGGACTGTAGTGGTCTAACTGATTGAACCCCCTATAGGCTCCCATGAGGGGCAGGACTTTAGTGTTCTAACTGATTGAACCCAACCCCCTATAGGCTCCATTGAGAGGAAGGACTGTAGTGTTTTAACTGATTGAACCCATCCCCCTATAGGCTCCCGTGAGGGGCAGGACTGTAGTGTTCTAACTGATTGAACCCCCTATAGGATCCCGTGAGAGGCAGGACTGTAGTGTTCTAACTGATTGAACCCAACCCCCTATAGGCTCCTGTGAGAGGCAGGACTGTAGTGTTCTAACTGATTGAACCCAACCCCCTATAGGCTCCTGTGAGAGGAAGGACTGTAGTGTTCTAACTGATTGAACCCAACCCCCTATAGGCTCCTGTGAGAGGAAGGACTGTAGTGTTCTAACTGATTGAACCCAACCCCCTATAGGCTCCCGTGAGAGGCAGGACTGTAGTGTTCTAATTGATTGAACCCAACCCCCTATAGGCTCCTGTGAGAGGCAGGACTGTAGTGTTCTAACTGATTGAACCCAACCCCCTACAGGCTCCTGTGAGAGGCAGGACTGTAGTGTTCTTATCTACCTCTGTGTTATTCTGTGACCTAGTTCTGCTGGTGTTACTCACAGGTGGATAGGGGAGGGGAGACACATGACACACACACACACACACACACACACACACACACACACACACACACACACACACACACACACACACACACACACACACACACACACACACACACACACACACACACACACACACACAGACACACACACACACACACACACACACACACACACACACACACACACACACACACACACACACACACACACACACACACACACACACACACACACACACACACACACACAAACACACAGATCAGTGTTTCATTAGTGAGTGAGCAGATAGATTACTGTCCCTGAGGAGACATTAATCTACTGAGCTCAGCAAATCTCTTTGTGTCATCAATAAGGACAACTACACTAGATTTACTGTGTGTGTGTCCTCATTAAGCACAACTACAATAAATACTCCATCAGTAGGCTACTTTCTGAGACGCACACACACACACTAACACACACACTAACACACACTAACATATACACACACACACACTAACACACTCACTAACACACACACTAACACACACACACTAACACATACACACTAACACATACACACATACACACACACTAACACACACACTAACACACACACTAACACATACACACCCACACACTAACACACACACACAAACAAACACACACACTAACACACACGCACACACTCCATCACACATACACGCACACATGCTCAAACTAAAATGCTTATAAAGTAATTTACAATAGTTTAAGCTGATCATTAAATGCAAATAAATAGCTAATCAATATGCTGGCTCAGTGATTTTATAACCTCCATGGTTTAGTCAATGATTGAACTATCTTCATTGTTGTTAGTGAAATTGTTTTTGGAATGAATGCCTAAACTTAATGTTTTAACCTTATCCCAAACCTTAAACCTTATCCCAAACCTTAACCCTTATCCATTCGGAATGAATGCCTTAACTTAATGTTTTAACCTTATCCCAAACCGTAAACCTTATCCCAAACCTTAACTCTTATCCATTCGGAATGAATGCCTTAACTTAATGTTTTAACCTTATCCCAAACCTTAACCCTTATCCATTCGGAATGAGTGCCTTAACTTAATGTTTTAACCTTATCCCAAACCTTAACCCTTATCCATTCGGAATGAATGCCTTAACTTAATGTTTTAACCTTATCCCAAACCTTTACCCTTATCCATTCGGAATGAGTGCCTAAACCTAACCCTTAACTTCGAAATTTGACGTTTGACGTTTAGAGAACGTGGATGAACGTCTAATTCAGCAGTGAGACTGTGAGAGCTGGTTGTCCAGATCATCGTAAATGATCATGTAATTGCAGTATCCTAAATCTAGACAATGGGTGGTTAGATTCCTTAAGGCATAAAGAACAATTCACTGGATGAGATAAAATCACAGTGTTTAAAAACGTGTGTGTGTGTGTGTGTTCTGGTGACTGGCCAGACCAGAAAGCAGCTTTTGATTAATTAGTAATGAGTGCATTTACAGACTTAATGAGTGGCTGAGTGTGTGTGTGTGTGTGTGTGTGTGTGTGTGTGTGTGTGTGTGTGTGTGTGTGTGTGTGTGTGTGGTTAGGTTTTGCTATCCTTGTGGGGACCAGAAGTCCTCACAAGGATACTAAAACAAGGACAATCTGGACAAGTGGGGACATTTCGCTGGTCCCCACAAGGCAAAATGTTTTTTTAATCTTAGGGGTTAGGTTTAGGCTCAGGGTTTCAATTAGGGTTAGGGTTTGAGGTTAGTGGTTAAGGTTAGGTTAACGGTTAGGGTTAGGGTTTGAGGTTAGTGGTTAAGGTTAGGTTAACGGTTAGGGTTAGAGAAAATATTAATACAAGGATAGTAAAACTAACGTGTGTGTTTGCGTGTACAGATGTGCGATCTTAATTTGACCCTGCTTCTCACAGCAGGAAAAGAGTCCTGCAGAAACAGGAAATGTGAAGTATTATGTGGATTATAATTAATGGACATATTTGTAGTGGTTGATATATGTTTCGTTAGTACAAATAAAATCTGACATTTTAAAGTGGAAATTACT
>NW_025534685.1:157500-160000 GCF_020615455.1 Coregonus clupeaformis
CACACACACACACACAGAGAGAGACACACACACACACACACACACACACACACAGACACACACACACAATCTTGTACAGCTAACCTTGTGGGGACACATAATTCATTCCCATTCAAAATCCTATTTTCCCTAACCCTAACCTTAATCCTAACCCTAAACCTAATTCTAACCCTAACACTAATTCTAACTTTAACCCTAAACCCCCTAGAAATAACATTTGACCTTGTGGGGACCAAGAACATGTCCCCAGTTGGTCACACTTCTGGTCCCCACAAGAATAGGTTAAACCACAAACACACAGACACCCACACACACACACACACACCCACACACACACACAGACACCCACTCACACAGGGTTTCCTGACTGGGGCAGATGAGAGGAGCCTCTTCTTTCTGCCCTGAAGAAAAAAATGTGTGTGTGTGTGTGTGTGTGTGTGTGTGTGTGTGTGTGTGTGTGTGTGTGTGTGTGTGTGTGTCAGATCAGCATGTTAATGTGTGTTAGGCAGTTTAATTAAATATTATTTAGATGGATAACTACTAGGGTAAAGGCCTTAGACCCTCCCTATCACACATACTCACACACACATACACACACATACACACACACACACACACACACACACACACACATACACAACACACACACACACACACACACACACACACACACACACACACACACACACCACTTAATCACACAGACACACACACACACACACATACACACACCACTTAATCACACAGACACACACACACACATCACTTAATCAGACACAGACACACGAACACACAGAATGAAAAGAGACACTGATTTCTCTAGAGCTACTGGATTGGAGAGAGAGAGACAGTGGCTGCTACAATACTGTAATGTTTCAAATGAAAGGCTTCCCAGAGATGACAGGGAAAAGACACGCACACACAGAGACAGAGACTAGTGATTAGAGAGAGAGAGAGAGAGAGAGAGAGAGAGAGAGAGAGAGAGAGAGAACAGACAGTTGATCTCTAGAAGCAGGGCTCAGTTTGACGTTCCCCCTTCTAGACAGTTCCCTGCTCTCTTTACAAACACACACAAACACACACCTACACACACGTGAACCCACTGTCAGTACGAGTGTGTGTTATCTCCCGTCAGTCAGTGTATTTCTGGGTCAGTCTCTGTGGTGTTGTTTTTGTGTTAGACACAGTCATATCTCATCATCAGGACACACACACACACACACACACACACAAGCACACCACGCATGCACACACACACACACACACACACACACACACACACACACAGGTGCACAAACACGTACTGCCAGTGGAGTGTAGCGGAGGAGCAGGGTGACATGAGAGAACTTGGGAAGGTTGAACACCAGACGGCTGCAGCGTTCTGAATAAGTTGTAGGGGTTTAATGGCACAGGCTTTAATGGGTTTAATGCCCAATTTTAGTGATGATTTGCCCTTCACCAGAATCTTGGGAAATATGGAACAGCTGCAGTTGTACAATCCAGTCTTGCCCCATACACAGAGGTTCCTCCAACAGCTAATGCACTGAATCCGCTGGAGTGCGTCTGGACACCTTCATTATGCTCCAAACCCTAAGAAGGCGTCTGTAAAACGGAGGTACTCCCTCCCTAGAAATCCGGCTACTATCAACCAAAATAAAGCTTTCTTTAAACCTAATCCCCCAACCTGCTGTAATACAAGACCTGCCACCCTCTCCAAACCACATTTCCGGTCCATAAAGCAACCTTTGAATAAACTGAAACCGGAAAGCAGCAGCCCTACTAGCAAGATGTACAAGACCTTGTCCCCCTTCTCTTTGACAAATACAAAACACTTTGTGGAACCCAATGATATTCATCCCCAAATAAATCTACAATAATCACCTGTATCTTAGCTAGAAGGCCAGATGGTGGCTCTGAAAACTGACAACCGATGCCACAGTGCAGAGGCAACCACATTGTTAACTATAATAGGTGCGCACCCCATATGACATACTGAGATAACAACCAATGCCATCTCCTCATCCTCCCTTCCACCATTTTCAACCACCCCAATCCCTTTACCCTAATTAGCTCATACACTACGGCTCTTTTTTTAACGTCTCTCGCCCCATTTACGTTTAAGAAGAAATCTTAAAACTGCTCATGGATGAAAACAAAATACAGAGGAAGACACACAGAAACCACATCTCTTTACAGAGTTAAGGCTGCGACTGAACTCTTTCATTTCCTTTAGAATTTACATCACTTATCACTCTCGTGACCACTTTCTTGAGTCTAAGCGATTTCCAGGGCTTGTCAAACCTCCCTGTTATTGGACATCAGAAATTTTGCTGATTCAATAAACAATTCACTTTCAGGAAAAAAAATCTGTTACATTATAATCCTGCATATATTTCTTCCCTTTTGTCAACTTCAGAAATTGACGATTACCTTCTCAATCTTATACCTCCCTTCCACCCCATTTATCTCGCTATTTTGTTGTGACAGCGGTCAGATGACT
>NW_025534685.1:165000-166436 GCF_020615455.1 Coregonus clupeaformis
GAGTCTTTCTGGGTAAGTCTCCCAAGAGCTTTCACACCTGGATTGTGCAATTTTTCGTAGTGTCGGACCCCAGTAAGACTACAGCTGTCCCCAGTGAAGACCAAATGTCCCCAGTAAGACCAGTTGTCCCCAGTAAGACTAGCTGTCTCCAGTAAGTATAGCTGTCCCCAGTAAGACTAGCTGTCCCCAGCAAGACCAGCTGTCCCCAGGAAGACTAGCTGTCCCCAGTAAGACTAGCTGTTCCCAATAAGACTAGCTGTCCAGTAAGACTAGCTGTCCCCAGTAAGACTAGCTGTCCCAGTAAGACTAGCTGTCTCCAGTCAAGTATAGCTGTCCCCTAAGACTAGCATCTCCAGTGCAAGACTAGCTGTCCCCAGTAAGACTAGCTGTCCCCAGTAAGACTAGCTGTCCCCAGTAAGATAGCTGTCCTAGTAAGACTAGCTGTCTCCAGTGAAGTATAGCTGTCCCCAGTAAGACTAGCTGTCTCAGTAAGACTAGCTGTCCCCAGTAAGACTAGCTGTCCCCAGTAAGACTAGCTGTCCCGAAGACTAAGCTGTCTCCAGTAGGATAGCTGTCCTCGGTAAGACTAGCTATCTCCAGTAAGACTAGGCTGTCCCCAGTAAAACTAGCTGTCCCCAGTGCAAAACTAGCTGTCCCCAGTAAGACTAGCTGTCTCCATTGGCGTGGCTAATTGGGATCTCTAATAAATACATAAAAACTCACATTATCCTGCTTAAAGGAATTATCCCTAAGTGTCTGGTGGATGGGAGACTGAACAGTTGTATAGGATTCTGCCTGTGTTTAGCTCCATTCTGTTTATTTTTTACTTGAAAAAGCTAAGTCATAAACGATTGCAAGTGATACCATAATATGATCGGATCCACCACTAATGAAAATGGAGAGTGGAACTAGTAGATGTTGTATTGGATTAACCCAAAATAACGAATTCAGGATCAAAAGTGAATTGTTTGGCAAATTTTTTTGCAGTATTACTTTAGTGGTTGTTGAAACAGAATGATGTTTTGGAATATTATTGGTTGGTTTCCTTTATTCACTCTGTCAATTATTAGTATTGTGGGAGTAATTACAGTGTTGAGCATTGGCATGGTGAAATCCCCTGAGGTTTTTCTCCGGCAACTGATTAGGAAGAGCCTGTATGTGGATGGGTGATTGATATCATACAAAGTGTAATTAATAACTTACATGCTTAAAGGATATACTGCGTTTTTTTTTTTTTTAAACTAAAAAGGTGCCTTTTGTAAGGGCATTGGAAACCTGGGTTTGGGTGAATCTGTGTTTAAAACTTCAGGCCAGTGAAAAAATATAATCATTTTATATGAGGAAAAAAGGAAAAAAGGGGTGGAATATTTTAAGAAAAAGATATTTCTTCATTAAAACTGTTATTTAGCCGGAATTAGCTCTGCTATTTAGATATT
>NW_025534686.1:0-166260 GCF_020615455.1 Coregonus clupeaformis
TTTTGGTTCCAGGTAGAACCCTTTTGGGTTCCATGTAGAACCTTCTGTACAAAGGTTTCTACATAGAACCCAAAAGGGTTCTACCTGCAACCAAAAAGTGTTATTCAAAGGGTTCTCCGATGGGGACAGCCGAAGAAGCCTTTAAGGTTCTAGTAGGGTGTCCAGTGTGGCAGCCCCCCGCACCTCTCCAAAAACCTGTTTATGTGTGTCTTTTGGAGGGGTTGGGTTAAAAGCAGAAGTCAAATTTCAGTTGAACCTTGTGTGCAATTGACTAATAAAGTGATCTTAATATTAAAAAGGGTTTTGGGTTAAAAAATGTGAACAGGACTCAAAGGTCATCAATGGTTGTTTGTCTTTGATGAAAAGGCTTTACTTTGCCATGAACTTTGACCTTGGATGTCTGGCTCTCTTTGCTCTCAGGTACTAAACTCTTCAAAGGAAAAACATGTATTTCCCAAATGTCTGGGTAACTGTGTGTTATGGCTCCATGGATGTCCTCACATCCACAGGTTCACGTGTTCATTGTTTGAGAGAGGGGGAGATGATGTCCATCCCTGTTGCCAGGTAGAACACAGGAGAGAAAGTAAAGAGTGTAGTCATAATCACTAACACTATCCTGTGTGCTTCACCCTGACTTGTGTCCTGGGGAAAAGTAATCATACAGTAACAGTAATGGACTGTGGAGACCTAGGTAATCACTAGACACTCAGCAACATGGCAAAATGATGCAGAGAACATCATCTTAGTATTCCATAGCAGTCTGGACACAACATGGGCACCGTTTAGTATGAATGTAACTGGGGGAGGGGCACAGATGAAATGGAAGCAATATGCAATAGCTCGATTACCCATTCCTAATGCTGGCTGCTTCTTGGTGTCAGAGGATGAAGTGTGCCAGCTAGATTTACAAGGCTGGAGTGTGTCCTCATGTCCAGGGGGACTATAGTGGGTACATTCCACAGAGATTAAAGCAAGGAGAGCACTCTCCCTCTCGCTTCGGCAGCAATAATGACACAGAGGGATAACGTTAGGGGGAATCACTTTTTAAATGTCACACTGCCTTACGTGGGCTTGCTGAGCAAGGTGGAGAGCGCTTTTTAATCAGCAATCAAGGGTTTCATTATGTCTCAGCAAGGCTTTATGTAATGGGGACGATGAGTTGTAATTTGAAATTGCCGTGGTAATTTCCATCACAATTGGGACATAAAAGAGCAACGACGTGATTAGAGCTTTTAATGCCCACCCCGGGATAATATGAACACTGTAGCATAGGCGCTAATATGAGTGCTATGTGAGCCATACTCATTGTGACTTCATCTTAGAAAATCCAGTGTTGGCAGAGTGTGAGCTTCGTCTTTGTACTGTATCTCTAAAACTCACCTCAGGACAAACCCTCATCCGCAATGCCTGGTTCACAGCTACAGCACATCAGACCAGAGTGTTGGGAAACCAACATTTATGCCATGTTTGGATGAATGTGGATTAATCATTAATTGAGGAGATTCCTTGAGTGAACATTTATTGAGGTAGAATGGAACTGTAGAACAAGTCTCTCGTCTCCAACCCTCTTTGATTCATTACAGACTAGCTGATCACTCTGACACAGGGGATCTAGATCCTGAGACGGGTATATAGCTTCAGTAGGGCAGTAGTATGTGTGCTATTCTTGTTGGAGTGTGTAGTAGGCTACAGTATAGGAACCTTTACTGCATGATTGGGCCATTCAACTCTGGGGCCCATGTGTGGATGGGAAGCCTTCCCGCTGTTAGGTGACATCTCTGATGATGATCACAGGTATTGGACTAATGAGCTTTACTGGGGCATGGGTCTCTAGTGGGGTGGGGAGGGGCACTCTGCTTTCCAGCCTTCCCAGCCAGGCTAGCCTCTCCAAGTAGAACACAACATACTTCTGTTTCCCCCCGCTCCTTTTCACTCCTATGTCGGCGATGCTAATTGACAG
This sequence comes from Coregonus clupeaformis, assembly GCF_020615455.1. Lineage (NCBI taxonomy): Eukaryota > Metazoa > Chordata > Actinopteri > Salmoniformes > Salmonidae > Coregonus > Coregonus clupeaformis. The sequence continues at coordinate 1,961 of NW_025534686.1, forward strand.
GCAGAGTAAACCAGCACCCGTGGTAGTGGAGGTGTGTCATGGCCGGGTCATTCCTTAAGCAGATTCAGGCAGATTATGTCAGACCCAATTCCGATCGGATGGTTCAGCCGGTTGTTGTGGCCACAGTTAGTGAACAGGGCTGGGGATTAGTGTTTGGGGCGCTCTGATACCCCCAGCAGGGTTGCCCCGCTGATGTCACCCAGAGCTTCAGTCCCCGCCTTGGGCCCCGCCTAGGGTTGTGCCGTAATTGTGTCTATGACTGAATCCACTGTCAACAAGCCTTTAGATAAGGATAGTGGTTACAAATGAATGTGTCTCAGACTTTCTACATAAGCTTGAACCTTGTTTTGAAATCCAGTTTTTACCTTTGTTCCAGGGGCTCATGTGAACCCAGCAGTCTCTCTGGCCATGGTGGTCCTGGGCAAACTGCCTATAAAGAAGTTCCCTGTCTACGTGGCAGCACAGTTCCTCGGTGCCTTCGCTGGTTCTTGTGCTGTCTATGGGTTGTATTATGGTAGGTGTGACTGTCATCATGTCCATCACCATCATCATCCTCATCCTCATTATGATCATACACATTAATGCAGAGATTCTAAATGGAACCCATTTTCATAGCATTTAGCCAGTGTGATATTTGAAAAAGGTATTGATCATTATTGGAGTGGGAATATTATTGGTTATTATTAACACTAACATTATTGGGAAAACTCAATTATTCTCTTTTCCATAGATGCCTTAATGGAACACACAGGAGGAGTTATGCAAGTTACTGGCGTCAATGCCACAGCTAATATATGGGCATCCTACCCTGCCAAGCACATCTCAGTCATTGGAGGATTCGTAGACCAGGTGAGAGATGCACCATCAATGGATATCTAACCATATCCTAATACTGTCTTTGTTACTGAATGATATGAGCCGCACAGGCACACACCCTGATTTAAGTTTGAAGTCCCTGAGCTAGAACATGCCAGTACATGTGTAAAAGTATGTATATAAGTGAATGTGCACGTGAGCGTACATTTAGATCAGTCGTGCATGCAAGTAACTAAGCGTACATGGTGAACATGTGTGTAGGCTGTAGTATGTGTCAAATAAAATAAATAAAATGTTAGCTATCACATGCTTTGTAAAAGACAGGTGTAGACGAACAGTGAAATGCTTACTTACGGTCCCTTCCCAACAATGCAGAGAGAAAGAAAATAGAGAAATAATAGAAAAGTAATAACACATAATAAAAGTAATAATAAATACACAATGAGTAAAGATAACTTGGCTATATACACAGGGTACCAGTACCGAGTCGATGTGTAGGGTATGAGGTAATTGAGGTAGATATGTACATACAACTAAAAATAAAGTGACTAGGCAACAGGATATATAATAAACAGTAGCAGCAGCATATGTCATGAGTCAAAAATGTTAGTGCAAAAAGGGTCAATGCAGATTGTCTTGGTAGCTATTTGGTTAACTGTTTAACTAACTATTTAGCAGTCTTATGGCTTGGGAGTAGAAACTGTTCAGGATCCTGTTGGTTCCAGACTTGGTGAATCGGTATCGCTTGCCATGCTGTAGCAGAGAGAGCAGTCTATGACTTGGTTGGCTGGAGTCTTTGACATTTTTCATGGCCTTCTTCTGGCACCACCTGGTATAGAGATCCTGGATGGCAGGGCGCTCAGCCCTAGTGATGTACTGGGCCGTATGCACTACCCTCTGTAGTGCCTTGCGGTCGGGTGCCAAGCAGTTGCCATACCAAGCGGTGATGCAGCCAGTCAAGATGCTCTCAGTGGTGCAGCTGTAGAACTTTTGGAGGATCTGAGGGCCCATGCCAAATCTTTTCAGCCTCCTGAAGGGGAAGAGGTGTTGTCGTGCCCTCTTCACGACTGTGATGGTGTGTGTGGACCATGATAGATCCTTAGTGATGTGGACACCGATGAACTTGAAGGTCTCGACCCACTCCACTACAGCCCCATCGATGTGAATGGGAGCATGCTCAGCCTTCTGTTTCCTGTAGTCCATGATCAGCTCCTTAGTCTTGCTGACGATGAGAGAGAGGTTGTTGTCCTGGCACCACATTGCCAGGTCTCTGACCCCGTGTTGAGGGTCAGCATGGCAGATGTGTTGTTGCCTACCCTCACCACCTGGGAGAGGCCATCTGGAAGTCTAGGATCCAGTTGCAGAGGGAGGTGTTCAGTCCCAGGGTCCTTAGCTTAGTGATGAGCTTAGTCCCCTGTAGCTCAGTTGGTAGAGCATGGCGCTTGCAACACCAGGGTTGTGGGTTTGTTTCCCATGGGGGGCCAGTATGAAAATGTATGCACTCACTAACTGTAAGTCGCTCTGGATAAGAGCATCTGCTAAATGACTAAAATGTAAAATATAAATGAGCTTGAGGGCACTATGGTGTTGAACGCTGAGCTGTAGTCATTGAACAGTTTTCTCACATAGATGTTCCTCTTGTCCAGGTGTGGAGTGCAATAGAGATTGCGTCATCTGTGGATCTGTTGGGGCGGTATGCGAATTGGAGTGAGTTCAGGGTATCTGGGATGTTGATGTGAGCCATGACCAGCCTTTCAAAGCATTTCATGGCTACAGATGTGCTATGGGGCGGTAGTCATTTAGACAGGTTACCTTGGCGTTCTTGGACACAGGGACTATGGTGGGCTGCTTGAAACATGTAGGTATTACAGACTGGGTCAGGGAGAGGTTGAAAATGTCAATGAAGACACTTGCCAGCTGGTCAGCGCATGCACTGAGTAAGCGTCCTGGTAATCCTTGTGAATGTTAACGTGTTTAAAGGTCTTACTCAAATTGTCAATGGAGAGCGTGATCACACAGTCGTCCGGAATAGCTGGTGCTCTGATGCATATACTGTGAGCAATACTGTCTGAGCAAAAACAACCATCTGTGCTGAATACCCAAGAGCTGAGTGTGCACATGCAAGTTTGGTTTCAAATTGAAGGCAGTCAATTGTAAAAATGTTTGATATAAATAGCTTTACTTTTCAGTTTATTGAGAAGTCTTTGAAAATAAATGCCCTTTTTTCAATTATTGAATTGTAATTGTAGTTTACTTCCTAAATTGACTGCCTTCAATTCGAATTCAGCCCAACCCTGGTGTGTTTGTGGGTGTGTATGTGTGTGTGTGTGTGTGTGTGTGTGTGTGCACGTGCATGTGTGGGTGTGTGGTTGGGTGTGTGTGTGTGGTAGGGGGTCAAAGTATAATCAGAAAACAATCATTAACTGGCTAATAGAAGCAAACATTTAAGCAGTCGTTTTTCCCTCTATGAACAGGAATTCATGCAATTATTGAGTTGGGAGTATTTTTAGCTCAAGATAAGGTTTGCTCCTAATATCTAGCCATATGGATACTATTCAAAAGACTTCAAAGCTGCCTCATCTATCCTTCATCCAGGGGAAAGGGGAAGCCCCATTATAGGCTTAGGAAAAAGAATAGAGGCCACAGGTCATCACATCAAATTAGTCAGGCTGGCCACAGACAGTCATTATAAAACCCAGACCATAACAACAAGCCATCCTCCCCCTGTCACTGTCTGCTATCCAACTCCTATTGTCATCTACCATGACATAAAAAGCTACAAGGAATACCACTTATGCTATTATGAGAGGCTGTCTTTTCTATCTTGGTGGAAGGATCCCAGTAACAACATGACCAGTAGCTACAGATTGTTCTTTTTGTAGCGATGATGAATGTACTGAATACCTATGTAGGATCTTCATTTGATCACTCTTTTGTTGCTGCACATTTTTCTGCTCAGCAGGAAATGCAAACTTGCAGGGTATTCAATGTCTAAAAAGGCTGTTAGCATTTGGAAACAATGCCAGCCACTGCCAGGGAATCTAAACCAAAGCATGGACTGCTGTCATACCTTGTCCATAGACTGCTTACAGGTTGAGGAAACCAATATGTCATTTTGTAATTTCTACATCATAATTCACATTTCCTGATGCTGCAGGATTCTTTTCCTGCTGTAGCAAACTGGCTCAAATTATGTATGTCTGTCAATTATCTGTTTTGATCATTGCTATCTCGAAATCATGGCTGATGCCTTCTCTCCAGGTTATAGGAACAGCTGCCTTGATCCTGTGCATTCTGGCCATTATTGATGGGAAGAACATTGGAGCTCCTAAAGGGATGGAGCCACTGTGCATTGGCCTGATCATCATGGCCATTGGAGTGTCCATGGGACTCAACTGTGGCTATCCCATCAACCCTGCCAGAGACCTGGGCCCAAGGCTCTTCACTGCTGTGGCTGGATGGGGCATGGAGGTGTTCAGGTAATTTCCAACACCGCTTATACTAGAGAGAAGAGAAGTCCCACAAATGAGAGCTGGATGGCCTCCATAAGTACAGTAGCATTTCACAAACATTTTTAGATGCCTTTTAGATTTTTAGATTTTAGTCATTTAGCAGACGCTCTTATCCAGAGCAACTTACAGTTAAGTGAGTGCATACATTTTTCATACTGGCCCCCCGTGGGAAACGAACCCACAACCCTGGCGTTGCAAGCGCCATGCTCTACCAACTGAGCTACAGGAGGCCCTGAAACCTTTTGAAATGGCCAATTTGCTTTCTTCTCCTAAAAAATCAAACAGCCCATGCTCAATTTACAGTAGAACATTGAAAGATTCAGAAACAGAGTATGTGTGTGTGACGGGAAAGCCCCTCTCTGATCTGAGCGTGCCAAGCGGAGCTGCAGGCACATTATGCTGCTTTTCAGTCCTCCTCTCTAGCAGTGGCTGGGAGTTAGGCACGCAGTGTGAGAAACAGGGGAGTGAATACCAGTGGCCTGGCCTCCTTCTCTCCTTCAGGAGGAGCAGGAATATATGGCTCTATCGCTATCTCTGCTCTTCTGACAATCTCAATCAATATTTCAGCAACCTCTTGTATCTCCTGCATTTTGGAAAAGGCTTGGAGATGTGAGAGGGCAGAGTAAGATTCTTTCTCCGCACATAAATATTCCATGCTTCATATAACAGAAAATGGCACCATTGTGTGTTCTACTGTCAGAGGCAGACTCCCTCTCTCTGCCATCACTCTTCAAAGCTGTCCCTGTTACTTTGGGTATTTATTTACACTAGATAAGCAAAGCGGTCATCGGCTACAATGTCTGTACTTTGCCATGCAAACTTCCATAGTCCCCAGAGAAAGCTGGGTGAAGCAATTCACAAGCAGTTATTTAACAATGAGAGATGGGCTAAAGAAGAGTTATATAAGTTAAACGTGCAACATCAGTGAAAAAAAAAGAAGGATATGAGGGACCTCTCTGCCAGTGCACTATAGACTTCTCTTCAGTAGAGGGCGCTGTCTGATCTAATGGCCACAGACCACAGTTTCCCAACCTGCTCCTTGGGGACCCTGCCGTTGCACATATTTGTTCTACTCCAGCACTAGCACAGAACACCTGATTCAACGGAAAGGGCTGGTTGGTTAAATCACAAGCTGAATCAGGATTTCTGGTGCTGGAATAGAACAATTGTGTGCAATGGCTGGGGGTCCCTTACTGGGGTGGGAAACATTGACATACCGTATTTGACCCTCTACTTTATACCATGTTCACACTACATCTCACCAGATGTTTCGCATACAGATGTAGGATCTTAATTTGATCACCCTGTTGTAGGAGAACTCTCCTGCAATGCAGGACATTTAAAACGTATAGTGTATTTGAAGTTTAAAATGGTTTCTAAAGTTTGTAATTTCCACATTGAGATTAAAGACTTGATTTTCCCTTACGAAAAATGTATCAACCCTTACAAAAATGTCCATTAATTATAATCCACATAATAATTCACATTTCCTGTTGCTGCAAGATTCCTTTCCTGCTGTAGCAAACTGGCTCAAATGAAGATCCTACGTCTGTATGAGATTGTCCATATATGTATACATTTAAGATTAGTTCTCTCTAATGCGCACATAAACCTGCGGCCCTGAGATTTACATCATACTGTAAAATTAGACGTAATCTGCCCGTTTGAAATATGGGTTTAAATACATCCCTTAAATCTCAGCCGTTTTAGCAGCACGCACAGCTGTAATCACAATGTTAAGATAGAGATGTATAAGGATGATAGTAGGATATTAAAGCGTACATTCCATCCAGCATACATTGCATCCACTGAATCTCTGTAGGGAAACTGAAAGCAATAGGACCAGGTACAGTGGCACATTTCTTTGACGTCAGTAGGTACAGTAGGAAGAGCTGGCAGTGTGCCATGTCCATTAGACGTCATCGTGTGACCCAGTGTGTCTGTCCGTCATAAGGCCTGATCATGGGATATGGTTAGTTACCCTGGCTCTGCCCATAGATTACACACCCTAATCCACCAGCCCTGTAGTCTGCATCCACCCCCTGGTAGTTTAGCAGCTAAACACAGCCTGCTCAGACACTGTCTATTTTCCTATCTGGCCCTTGTCACGTCAGTGCTGGTAATTCAGTCCCTTTAGCCCACAGGATCCAACCAGTCAGTACTAGCAGAGGGAGGCTAATCTCTATCAAGGAGTTGCCCCTGAGGTGATCAGGTGCTCAGTTCAGGACAGAATCAGGACATGTACTAAGTAGGCTCCAGTATCAGAGAGCTGTTTAGGTGGGAGTTTGAGGGGTGATCTGGGGGGTCATTGGAAATTGTTAGGTTTTTACCATGACCTGCTATTAAGATAACTGGCAAATCTGTAAAGCACAATTAGAATTAGGCGTTTATAGAAACAGATTTGTGAGGAGTGGGAACAGATCAACTTTACAGTGCTTTGCAAAAGTATTCATCCCCCTTGGCGTTTTTCCTATTTTGTTGCATTACAACCTGTAATTTAAATGGATTTTTATTTGGATTTCATGTAATGGACATACACAAAATAGTCCAAATTGGTGAAGTGAAATGAAAAAAATTGCTTGTTTCAGAAAATTCTAAAAAATTAATAACGGAAAAGTGGTGCGTGTACATGTATTCACCCCCTTTGCTATGAAGCCCCTAAATAAGATCTGGTGCAACCAATTACCTTCAGAAGTCACATAATTAGTTAAATAAAGTCCACCTGTGTGCAATCTAAGAGTCACATGATCTGTCACATGATCTCACTATATATACACCTGTTCTAAAAGGCCCCAGAGTCTGTAACACCACTAAGAAAGGGACACCACCAAGCAAGCGGCACCATGAAGACCAAGGAGCTCTCCAAACAGGTCAGGGACAAAGTTGTGGAGAAGTACAGATCAGGGTTGGGTTATAAAAAAACATCAGAAACTTTGAACATCCCACGGAGCACCCTTAAATCCATTATAAAAAAATGGAAAGAATATGGCACCACAACAAACCTGCCAAGAGAGGGCCGCCCACCAAAACTCATGGACCAGGCAAGGAGGGCATTAATCAGAGAGGCAACAAAGTGACCAAAGATAACCCTGAAGGAGCTGCAAAGCTCCACAGCGGAGATTGGAGTATCTGTCCATAGGACCACTCCACAGAGCTGGGCTTTACGGAAGAGTGGCCAGAAAAAAGACATTGCTTAAAGAAAAAAATAAGCAAACACATTTGGTGTTCGCCAAAAGGCATGTGGGAGACTCCCCAAACATATGGAAGAAGGTACTCTGGTCAGATGAGACTAAAATTGAGCTTTTTGGCCATCAAAGAAAACGCTATGTATGGCGCAAACCCAACACCTCTCATCACCCCGAGAACACCATCCCCACAATGAAGCATGGTGGTGGCAGCATCATGCTGTGGGGATGTTTTTCATCGGCAGGGACTGGGAAACTGGTCAGAATTGAAGGAATGATGGACGGCGCTAAATAAAGGGAAATTCTTGAGGGAAACCTGTTTCATTCTTCCAGAGATTTGAGACTGGGATGGAGGTTCACCTTCCAGCAGGACAATGACCCTAAGCATACTGCTAAAGCAACACTTGAGTGGTTTAAAGGGAAACATTTAAATGTCTTGGAATGGCCTAGTCAAAGCCCAGACCTCAGTTCAATTGAGAATCTGTGGTATGACTTAAAGATTGCTGTACACCAGCGGAACCCATCCAACTCTTGCCTTGAAGAGGGGGGGGTTAATAGTTATGCATGCTCAAGTTTTCTTTTTTTTTTCTTCTTATTTCTTGTACAAGCCCATCCTCCCCAATTAAGGTGCCACCAACCTCCTGTGCAATGTACAGTAGCATACCCCAGACCAGGGCAGGTTCCTGGGTCGCTTTAAAGACTCATACATTCTTTTTCATTTCATTTTTAAATCATCACTGTATGTCTAATAAATCACTGTGTGTGTTTATTTCATGAAAATAACGGCAAATATATTTCTTATAATTTATTTCCCTCAGCCTCCTTTTGCTATCAAAATGCTGTCTGATTGTGTGGGCGTGTTGATACAAATTTAAACATATTTTCATACACATCCTTGATTGGCGGATAGGATCGTCCCTACTTACCCCTTCAAATTAGGAGGATACATATGCAAATAAAAGACGACTGGTCATTGGTCAGAATAATCAGATCAGATTATAATTTCATGCTGTCGGCCAAAAACTCCATCCCACCTGAACAGGCTGAAACTCCAGGCATTTTTTCAATAAGTTCTTACTGTTAAAGGGCATTATCATAATTTTCACAATTTCAGTGTTATTTCTACCTCATAGTGTGGCGATATCATTAAAATAACTGAAAAATCATGTTTTTGACTGCACTGCCCCTTTAACGAGGGTGGCCACTATTTACACAGTAGATATACACTGAGTGTACAAAACAGTTGCATCCCCTTTTGCCCTCAGACCAGCCTCAATTCGTCGGGGCATGGACTCTACAAGGTGTCGAAAGTGTTCCACAGGGATGCTTTCCCGTGTTGACTCCAATGCTTCCCAAAGTTGTATCAACTTGGTTGTACAGTGGGGAAAAAAAGTATTTAGTCAGCCACCAATTGTGCAAGTTCTCCCACTTAAAAACATGAGAGAGGCCTGTACTTTTCATCATAGGTACACATCAACTATGACAGACAAATTGAGGAGAAAAAAAATCCAGAAAATCACATTGTAGGATTTTTAATGAATTTATTTGCAAATGATGGTGGAAAATAAGTATTTGGTCACCTACAAACAAGCAAGATTTCTGGCTCTCACAGACCTGTAACTTCTTCTTTAAGAGGCTCCTCTGTCCTCCACTCGTTACCTGTATTAATGGCACCTGTTTGAACTTGTTATCAGTATAAAAGACAACTGTCCACAACCTCAAACAGTCACACTCCAAACTCCACTATGGCCAAGACCAAAGAGCTGTCAAAGGACACCAGAAACAAAATTGTAGACCTGCACCAGGCTGGGAAGACTGAGTCTGCAATAGGTAAGCAGCTTGGTTTGAAGAAATCAACTGTGGGAGCAATTATTAGGAAATGGAAGACATACAAGACCACTGATAATCTCCCTCGATCTGGGGCTCCACGCAAGATCTCACCCCGTGGGGTCAAAATGATCACAAGAACGGTGAGCAAAAATCCCAGAACCACACGGGGGGACCTAGTGAATGACCTGCAGAGAGCTGGGACCAAAGTAACAAAGCCTACCATCAGTAACACACTACGCTGCCAGGGACTCAAATCCTGCAGTGCCAGACGTGTCCCCCTGCTTAAGCCAGTACATGTCCAGGCCCGTCTGAAGTTTGCTAGAGTGCATTTGGATGATCCAGAAGAGGATTGGGAGAATGTCATATGGTCAGATGAAACCAAAATATAACTTTTTGGTAAAAACTCAACTCGTCGTGTTTGGAGGACAAAGAATGCTGAGTTGCATCCAAAGAACACCATACCTACTGTGAAGCATGGGGGTGGAAACATCATGCTTTGGGACTGTTTTTCTGCAAAGGGACCAGGACGACTGATCCGTGTAAAGGAAAGAATGAATGGGGCCATGTATCGTGAGATTTTGAGTGAAAACCTCCTTCCATCAGCAAGGGCATTGAAGATGAAACGTGGCTGGGTCTTTCAGCATGACAATGATCCCAAACACACCGCCCGGGCAACGAAGGAGTGGCTTCGTAAGAAGCATTTCAAGGTCCTGGAGTGGCCTAGCCAGTCTCCAGATCTCAAACCCATAGAAAATCTTTGGAGGGAGTTGCTCTAGAGGAGATCTGCATGGAGGAATGGGCCAAAATACCAGCAACAGTGTGTGAAAACCTTGTGAAGACTTACAGAAAACGTTTGACCTGTGTCATTGCCAACAAAGGGTATATAACAAAGTATTGAGAAACTTTTGTTATTGACCAAATACTTATTTTCCACCATAATTTGCAAATAAATTCATTAAATTTTTTTTAAAAAAATCTATTTTTGTCTATCATAGTTGATGTGTACCTATGATGAAAATTACAGGCCTCTCTCATCTTTTTAAGTGGGAGAACTTGCACAATTGGTGGCTGACTAAATACTTTTTTCCCCCACTGTATGTCCTTTGGGTGGTGGACCCTTCTTGATACACACGGGAACCTGTTGAGCGTGAAAAAAAAAAACAGCAGCGTGGCAGTTCTTGACACACTCAAACCGGTGTGCCTGGCACCTACTACCATACCCCCTTCAAAGACACTTAAACATTCACCCTCTGAATGGCACATATACACAAACCATGTTCTCTCAAGGCTTAAAAATCCTCCTTTAACCTGTCTCTTCCTCTTCATCTACACTGATTGAAGTGGATTTAACAAGTGACATTATAAGGGATCATAGCTTTCACCTGGATTCACCTGGTTAGTCTATGCCAAGGAAAGAGCAGGTGTTCGTAATGTTTTGTACACTCAGTGCATTTGGTATTAAAACGTTTTATTTGAACTTACTCACTACAAAGTCACATGTAATCTCCTGAACACCTGTATATATATCTCCTCTTGTCTATGCAGTGCTGGAGGCTGCTGGTGGTGGATCCCAGTAGCAGGGCCCATGGTGGGAGGAGTGGTGGGGGCCGCCGTTTACTTCCTGTTCATCGAGCTGCACCATGCCGAGCCTGAGAAACAGGGGGAGAACAACGTCAAGGACAAGTACGAGATGGTCACCCTGAGTTAGACAGAGAGGCCAGGGGCCCCCATTGTTCTGAGGCTTGGCAGCTTCCTACCCCTTTAACCCTCAACAGGCTAAACATCCACCTCAATGAGGCCACACTTGACACAATCTTCTCCGCTTGCACTAGAGTAATTTCCTCTTTCTAAGGGACCTGAGGTCAGGTCTCAGTCTCTGCACTCTCATGGACAGGTCCGCTGAAAGAATGCAAATTGAGCCAACACATAAAAAACAAACACGTATGTAATGTTAAATTCACAATCACAAGCTGAGATCTCAGGCATGTTCACTACCCCATGACATCGTCAACATCAGGTGTTCAGACTATCCATTCTACTCTGAGGATAGTTCCTGAGTACAGTGATTTTTAAGAATTTATATTGCATTTCTTGTATAGGGCTATTTTTCATTGCAGGAGGAATTTGCCAAGTTTTAAAACCGTCTCAATATTTTCTATCTTTCAGGCAGAGGCGATGGTAAATGTTATTAACCACGTCGATGATAAATGTTATTAACCACATAAAAAAATAGCCAGTAACAGTTTCTGTGATGGAAGGAAGGAAGTGTGTCTATTTTTTGTCATTGAGCTAGTTTAATAGTATGCTCTCTTCTGCTTCACTTCATCAATCTATTTGTTACAGTTGTGTGAATCCCTCTGCCTGCTGCAACACACAACCTCATCACTGCCTGTGTGCTATATCTAACACACATCTATGTATTTGTGCTTTGAAATGCTCATAGTCTTATTTTCCTAGCTTTTATTTTTAGAGTGCAGAAAAAAAACGGCCTTAATGTGTGTGAAATGAGCCTCACACCATTCCGTTCCTACTCTCTCACGTTGAGCACAGGACTCTGTATCGTGACACGGATGCATTTCTAAATTATTTTTATCAGACTTTTATTTCCTCTTATATAATGTTCCGGCTGTCATGTGAATACATTTTCATAGAAGCATGAGTAGGGAAGCCTAGTATCTATAGTACCTAGCATGGCAATGTTTTAATAAACAATATACTGTATGAAGTCCAATGAGAGATAATTTACCCCACTGGCCAATGTCCATATGGGAATGTATAAAAATGGTTTGTTTATCGTAATCAATAAGTTATTCCTCCAATGATGTGACTAGGATTCAACCACTGAGGAACTACTACACTATGACCTATAGTGAACTGGACAATAACAGAATAACATCAGTACAACTTCCAAGAATAGAGCCCTTCAACTCAGAGAAAAACACTCAACTGAACCAAGTCCTTCCATCCTAGTGATGTTATTTAGCCATGGGTGGCTGGAGGAACATGGGTGGGCAGAGGAACATGGGTCGGCAGAGGAACACGAGTTCCCTATTCCCAGAAGAGCTCTCGCCAATGAAACACATAGCATTTTATAACCTGTACGTGGCTTACTACTGAACCAGATATAATTCGTAGGGAAAAATAAAGCTCTTTAGAAATGATTTTCTCTATTAATTTACACCTTTGTTACTTAGTGGTTTAGTTGCTGTAGTTTCTTATTGTAGTTCGTTTTTAGTTTTAAAAAATTGTTACATGTACAGTCCTTTGGATGACTATTTCATGATGCTAGCTTGATTCTCCTGAGATTCAACCTTTTGAGGAGTACAATGTTTTATGGCTGTTGTTTTTTTGTTGCTTCACTTGGCTTAAAATAAAAATAAAAGGCACTTTTACTCACACTATTTTTCTCAGATGCTGTTTGACAAAAGCTATTTGTTTGTGAAGGTAATTTTGTAATTTATACAACTGTAATGTAGATTTTACAAAAATAAATATTTTATGTGTATTTCTTTCATTGTCTGTCTTGATCAATCAATCCACATTAATTGTCTACTGCTTAAGGGAAGGAAAACACATTCAGTGAGAAACTATCACTATCCACTGAGTTCCACTAGCACTGGAATAAGTGCATTGGTAGAAACTGGCAGGTATTTAATATTACCCGTATGCAATCCTAAAAATAACAGGCCAGAAAACAGGTCACGATCACTAAGTACAACCACTTAGTCACCCAGCGCAGTGTGGAGTGAATAAAACATTTTAAAAGGCAGCAATCGGAAATGCTTATGTAATGTCATGGAGAATAGATGAGGCATGATTTTCTCTCTCTCTCTCTCTCTCTCTCTCTCTCTCTCTCTCTCTCTCTCTCTCTCTCTCTCTCTCTCTCTCTCTTTCTCTCTCTCTCTCTCTCTCTCTCTCTCTCTCTCTCTCTCTCTCTCTCTCTCTCTCTCTCTCTCTCTCTCTCTCTCTCTCTCTCTCTCTCTCTCTCCTCCCCAAAGTTCATTTCACTGTATGTGTGAATAATAGACACAGCACTAGGACCCTCACAGTAGCTCATGCCAGCTCACATACTGTCCTCACAGAGAAAATAGCTCTTTAAATTCAGTTTTAACTGGCACCATCAGTCCCTACCTTTATCTCTCCCTTTAAATCACAAATACAGGTGTGCAATGATTGAATTCCAGCCTGTGTCAATCCAGTTTACCTGCAGGGGTCTCAGGACACAGGTTATACACAGATAACTGCCAAGATAAAGTAAACACCAGCATAAAGTGGTCACTCTATGGAAAGGGGAGACTCAAGTGTCACGGGACTCTTCTGAAGCTGGTACCATCAATGCGTTTCTCTGGGCTATAGTAGTAAAAGCCAAATTCAATATTTTATCAAATAATTGTAAGAAATATACAGTTGAAGTTGGAAGTTTACATACACTTATGTTGGAATCATTAAAACTTGTTTTTCAACCACTCCACAAACTTCTTGTTAACAAACTATAGTTTTGTCAAGTCGGTTAGGACATCTATTTGTGCATGACACAAGTAATTTTTCCAACAATTGTTTACAGACAGATTATTTCACTTATAGATCACTGTATCACAATTCCAGTGGGTCAGAAGCTTATATACACTAAGTTGAGTGTGCCTTTAAACAGCTTGGAAAATTCCAGAAAATTATGTCTGGCTTTAGAAGCTTCTGATAGGCTAATTGACATCATTTGAGTCAATTGGAGGTGTACCTGTGGATGTATTTCAAGGCCTACCTTCAAACTCAGGGCCTCTTTGATTGACATCATGGGAAAATCAAAAGAAATCAGCCAAGACCTCAGAAAACAAATTGTAGAACTCCACAAGTCTGGTTCATCCTTGGGAGCAATTTCCAAACGCCTGAAGGTAGCACGTTCATCTGTACAAACAATAGTACGCAAGTATAAACACCATTGGACCACGCAGCCGTCATACCACTCAGGAAGGAGACGTGTTCAGTCTCCTAGAGATGAACGTACTTTGGTGCGAAAAGTGCAAATCAATCCCAGAACAACAGCAAAGGACCTTGTGAAGACGCTGGAGGAAACAGGTACAAAAGTATCTATATCCACAGTAAAACGAGTCCTATATCTACATAACCTGAAAAGCCGCTCTGCAAGGAAGAAGCCACTGCTCCAAAACCGCCATTAAAAAACCAGAGTACGGTTTGCAACTGACATGGATCGTACTTTTTGGAGAAATGTCCTCTGGTCTGATGAAACAAAAATAGAACTGTTTGGCCATAATGACCATCGTTATGTTTGGAGGAAAAAGGCGGACGCTTGCAAGCCGAAGAACACCCTCCCAACCGTGAAGCACGGGGGTGGCAGCATCATGCTGTGGGGGTGCTTTGCTACAGGAGGGACTGGTGCACTTCACAAAATAGATGGCATCATGAGGAAGGAAAATTATGTGGATATATTGAAGCATAATCTCAAGACATCAGTCAGGAAGTTAAAGCTGGGTCGCAAATGGGTCTTCCAAATGGACAATGACCACAAGCATACTTCCAAAGTTGTGGCAAAATGTCTTAAGGACAACAAAGTCAAGGTATTGGAGTGGCCATCACAAAGCCCTGACCTCAATCCTATAGAAGATTTGTGGGCAGAACTGAAAAAGCGTGTGCGAGCAAGGAGGCCTACAAACCTGACTCAGTTACACCAGCTCTGTCAGGAGGAATGGGCCAAAATTCACCCAATTTATTGAGGGAAGCTTGTGGAAGGCGAAACGTTTGACCCAAGTTAAACAATTTAAAGGAAATGCTACCAAATACTAATTGAGTGTATGTAAACTTCTGACCCACTGGGAATGTGATGAAAGTGGCGATCTCTCAACAATTATTCTCACAATAGCACATTGGTAATAGTCAGTGACAAATGTCATAACTAAGCAGGGCTGTGCTTGGTTAAAACCCTGGATGGGAGACCAAATTAATAGCTCTAGATAAATTAATTATGCTGTATGAAGTGCTGCCTGCATATTTTTTTCTGATAGTGGATATAACATTAAAGATCTGACGCTGTTTCAAAGGTGCAAATTCAACATATTTTATACAAAGTTTGTCTACGTTGAAAATTGGTTAACATGATGACATAGGTTGACATTTCACCCTCAAAACAACAGTTGATTACTTTTTGCAAATCCAATGTATTTTACACAGATTCCACCTCACAAATTATGTTGGAACAACGTTGATTCAAGTAGTTTGTGTCCAGTGGGATGTGTACTGGCATTGGACCAAGACAAATGAAAGCAGAATAAAGTACACCTTGACCCCAACTTCCAGAATTCTGCAAATACTGAGGTAAAAACTGAGGTAAGTTGGGACAGAGTACATTGTAAAGTGGAACAGATTGTTGGTATGATTTCTTTGAAACTGATACCATTTTGGCAATTCAGCAGATTTTAGACACAGAACAGATACCTGGGTAGGTTTTACGAAGAGATAAACGTTTTGTTGCTGTATGGTGTTCTAAATTGCTTTTGAAGAACTCAGCCACTAGCATAACTGATGTATGCATAACCATAAAAAACCTGATATCAGTGATTTATATAAGCACAGACACAAAGCAAACAGAAGTTGAAATAGTAGAACTAAGTTGTTAGTGCTTTTATCCCTTTTGTCTAAGAGATATTGACTCAAACTAAGAGGACAATGGAGGATGAGATAGAACTGACAAATTAAGAGATTTTTTCAAGGTTTCAGTAAACTGAGGAAACACTAACAGGCATGGTTAACACTAATGAAAGTTTGGGGTCATCCAGTATCTTTGCTCCCTGCTACAAAACCGTCTCACAATCATCCCATTCTTCCACCCACCAACACCCACCTCTGCACTTTTGCAATCTGGCACGACAGCCAATCAAGACCTGACTTGTCTCCATTTCCCAGGTGCCCCTGCTCCTACTTTTTTCTCCTCTATCTGAGTACAAAGTGTTCTTTACTCTCTTCTCAAGCCCACCCTGACTTCATAAATCACCCCCTGCATACCTCTTCAGCTCACACTGCTTAAATAATTCAAACTCCCCTCTTCTATCAGAATTATTCAGCTTCTGTGCCCTCCACCTAAAGTCTGTGTGTTTGTTGGATTACCTGGGAGTCTGTGTCGACACCATGGCTCTGGTCCGAGTGCTCAGAGTCCTGTGCAGCCTGCTGCTCACTTATCACCTGGGTGATGCCAGGAGAATCAATGGAAATGGAACAGGTTAGTGTCTGATTTGTCACTTATAAGGAACTCCATCCTGTGTTGGGTGTTAATCAAAAACATTGTTAAGCCTTACTATAAAGACTACAGGCCATACTTTATAAAATACAAAGAGGTACATTAAATATATTCGCTGCCCCTGGGTGGAAACAATTTATGTATATAAACCCTGGATTGCATATAAACCCTGGATTGCTGATTCTATGTATTGGCATTGAGAGGCTTTGAAGCCACCGGTCGGCCATGTTGACTCTCTCTAGTAGTAGCAGTCCTCCATAGGAATGAATGGAATTCTACAGTATTTAAAGGGGACATAATGTAATTTCAAAGTATGCATTAAGGTGTCTGTATTAGAATAAATGTGGCAAAAACGAATGTAAAAATATAATATTAATAAATGCATTTCTATAGGTTCCAAAATATTATTTTACAGTGGAGGGGGAATGTCAAGATGAACGCATGGTGCTTTCAACACAGTGCCCCCTAATAATAATCTAGTGTATATATAAATCATTGGTGGAAACCCACCAGAGATTAATTCAATTGGTTAATATCTATTTATAGGGGCTGTGCTGATTTTATGAAAACCCTCTTATGCCTGAGCGCATGTTGTTCAAGTAATAACACACCTATTTGGGTCAAAATGGTGACTGAGAAATGACCAATTCTGAGAATAAAGATACTAACAGTGCTAGTTAGATGTAAAATATATTACTGTTGTGAAGGATCTACTACAGTGCTATCATTGTTGTGGTTGAAGTGACAACAATGTGGAGGGAGAGTTTGGCGAAAATAAAACAAACACTATGGATATAAAACACAAACAAATATTTTTAAAATATATATAAAATGTACAATACCGTTCAAAAGTTTGAGGTCACTTAGAAATGTCCTTGTTTTCGAAAGAAAAATGTCCATTAAAATAACATCAAATTTATCAGAAATACAATGTAGACATTGTTAATGTTGTAAATGGCTATTGTAGCTGGAAATGGCTGATTTTTAATGGAATATCTACACAGGCGTACAGAGGCCCATTATCAGCAACCATCAGTCCTGTGTTCCAGTGGCACGTTGTGTTTGCTAATCCAAGTTTATAATTTTAAAAGGCTGATTGATCATTAGAAAACCCTTTTGCAATTATGTTAGCACAGCTGAAAACACCAGTCTCAACGTCAACAGTGAAGAGGCGACTCCGGGATGCTGACCTTCTAGGCAGAGTTGCAAAGAAAAAGCCATATCTCAGACTGGCCAATAAAAAGAAAAGATTAAGATGGGCAGTCTGAGATATGGCTTATTCTTTTGCAACTCTGCCTAGAAGGTCAGCATCCCGAGTCGCTCTTCACTGTTGACGTTGAGACTGGTGTTTTGCGGGTACTATTTAATGAACCTGCCAGTTGAGGACCTGTGAGGCGTCTGTTTCTCAAACTAGACACTCTAATGTATTTGTCCTCTTGCTCAGTTGTGCACCGGGGCCTCCCACTCCTCTTTCTATTCTGGTTAGAGCCAGAATAGAAAGTGAAGGGAGTAGTACACAGCGTTGTACGAGATCTTCAGTTTCTTGGCAATTTCTCGCATTGAATAGCCTTCATTTCTCAGAACAAGAATAGACTGACGAGTTTCAGAAGAAAGTTATTGGTTTCTGGCCATTTTGAGCCTGTAATCGAACCCACAATTGCTGATGCTCCAGATACTCAACTAATCTCAAGAAGGCCCGTTTTATTGCTTTTTTAATCAGCACAACAGTTTTCAGCTGTGCTAACTTAATTGCAAAAGGGTTTTCTAATGATCAATTAGCCTTTTAAAATGATAAACTTGGATTAGCAAACACAACGTGCCATTGGAACACATGACTGATGGTTGCTGATAATGGGCCTCTGTACGCCTATGTAGATATTCCATAAAAAATCTGCCGTTTCCAGCTACAATAGCCATTTACAACATTAACAATGTCTACACTGTATTTCTGATCAATTTGATGTTATTTTAATGGACAAAAAATCTGATTTTCTTTTGAAAACAAGGACATTTCTAAGTGACCACAAACTTTTGAACGGTAGTGTAAATATTAAATATTAATATAAGATATAAAAAATACAGTAAGTTGTATGAGCAAAACAAATCTACCATCTCTAAGGGCTGTTTCCCAACTCATATTTCTTGCAATCACAAATGAAAGCAGGATTACAGCATCACCACACAAAGTTATACTCTATATTGGGCAGTGTCTCTAGTCTAGTGTCCACTCATGGTCAAACTAGTCAAGGAATACACAGACTCTAGTCACAAGTTAACAAACAATCAATGCAGAGGGCGAGTGGACAGGGGAATCAATTCCTAAATCAATGAGTTTGAACCATGTGCTGTTCAATAATCACGTATGTATCAAATGCACATGCATGAAAATGCTTGTTCTACCACTCTATACACAATAATCTGCTGTTGTACTTCAAAACACATTATTGTCAAATATAAAATCATAAAACATTATACCTTTTTATTCTATTATTTCTCTGCATTGACCATGTTTGTATTTTTTTTTAAACATTTGTAGTGGACCCGAAGCCTGTCCTGAGAATGAAGATGCCTCACATTACCAGCACAGTCTTCAAGCTCTACTCTAATGGTGCTAAAGACATTGAGGACTTGTGCACGATGGAGGCTTTCAGGCCACATACTCTGACCGCCTGTGGTTTCAACAGCAGTCATCTTCTCATCATCATCACCCACGGATGGTCGGTACGGCCTGTTCTCTCCTCTCCTCCTGGCTCAACTAGTGATGACTCGTACACAGCATATGGCCATTAAACACATCACTAATGGACGGCAGATGCCCCCAATGATATACAGTGGAGGGCCAGATATAATATGGTGGCAGTTCTCCTTCTTCTACTCACTTGTTGTTCTGCACTTCCGATGCAGGCCGGTAATGTGATGGAAACGAATAAGTTGGGGGGGAATTAAGTTATATAGATTTGCTATGGTCCCTTACAACAAAACGTGAGCCAAATGAGTAGGGTTGCAAAGCTACAGGTGAATTACCAAAGTTATTGGAATCTTCTGTAATTTTGGTAATAAACAGGTAAAATATGGTAACTTTAGTAATTTATACTTTTTTAATGTATTAATATTTAGAATACATTTTTTATATCTGTGTCCATATTATCCATGGGTTTCTAGTGGATATGGTTCAATAGAAAACATTTGAATTTGTTTTATGAAAAAAGCATCTAATCAACAATGGCATTAGTTTCAATTACCTCTGCAACTCTTCCAACTATTTACTTTTTTCACAACTGTTACCAGTTTGGCGACAAAATACATATTGACATTGTAAAATAAATGAAAGTGTGTAAAAAAATTAATAAAATGATATTTAATGCTGAAACCCTCATATTAAACACCAATGGCATTCATTAAGTTGATGGTTTATATTTATAATAATGTTTTACAGCTTTGTCATTCTATTTTTTATTTTAAAACCATCTTATTTGATTATTATCTTATTTGATATGTGATAAGGCCACATAGAGATAATGATGTACACCTGTGATGATCTGAAGTACCCAAAAAGGCCACTAGATGTCATCTGATAAAATTCCCCCAAACACCTTGAAAGATACCAAAATTCTGGGAGTTTACTGGTAAACGTAGAAGGATTCCAGTAATATTACCCTCCCTTTGCAACCCTAAAAATGAGACTAAAACCTGTTTCTCTTTTTCCAAGATAAACACTCTGATGGAGAGCTGGGTGCCCGTCTTGCTTCTGCTCTGAAGACCAGTCTTGGAGATGTCAACGTGATCGTTACTGACTGGCTTCTACAGGCCAATATGAACTACCCTAACGCAGCCCAGAACACCAGGGCAGTGGGGAAGGACATAGCCTTCCTGCTACTGTGGCTGCAGGTGAGAGTCAGGACAGTGTTCAATGTGTTCAACAAGGACTGTCATAGCAAAGTACTGTTGGTATGACAGAAATGTGAAGACAACCTCTTTAGGAGGTATAATATGTCTCCTACAAAATACAATAATGTCACATCATTACCTCCTTTTCACATCAACACTTAAATAATAATGATCTTTGTGTGTCAGGAGTTTTACAATTTTCCTGCAGAGAAGATTAATCTGATTGGATACAGTCTTGGTGCTCACGTCTCTGGATTTGCTGGAAGCTACCTGTCACGCCCTGGCTCTGGGGACTATGTTATGTTGAGCCAGGGTATGTAAGTCTATGTTTGTATATCTATGTGGGCCTGAGTGACTCCCAATCAGAGGCAACGAGTGTCAGCTGGTTGTCTCTGATTGGGAGCCATATTTAACTATCGGTCTTTTCACTTTGTGTTGTGGTTTCTTATTCCGTTAAGGTTTGTTCGTGTTGTAACCTTAGACGTCACGCATCGTTGGTTATTGTTTTGATCGTGTGATCAGTTAATAAATATATATTATGTTCACCTTCAACGCTGCGCATTGGTCCTCTCTCGTAGACGATCGTGACACTACCTAGGAGGACCGGGAAAGATTGGAAGAATCACTGGTGAGGCTTTCTACTCTCCGTAAATATCTTGTCACACCATTTCCTTGCTAAATAATGCATTAGAGTACAATTCTCATAGAAGTATCCAAGTCTAATGGCACTCTGGTGTAAAGCCTGCGATCCTTTGTGCTTCTTTGTCCAGGTCTGGATCCAGCAGGTCCCCTGTTTAAGGGCATGGCAGCATCAGACAGACTGTCCCCTGATGATGCCCTCTTTGTGGATGCCATCCACACCTACACTCAAGAACGCATGGGGCTGAGTGTGGGCATCAAGCAGCCTGTGGCACATGTTGACTTCTACCCCAACGGGGGTGACTTCCAACCAGGATGCCACCCTTTCCAAAGCTTAATGGAACAAATTGCCTTGCATGGAATCAATGGTAAGTTTGTCAGAGTGGTGGAGTGGGGAGGGGAGAGTCATTTGGCATATAGAAACATATTGGTGTCACGATCGTCGAACAGAGATGAGGACCAAGGCGCAGCGTTGCAGGCAAACATACTCTTTATTAGAGACACGATCAAAACGACAAAACGAAAACGTGACAGTTCACGGTCTAACACAACAGACCAAACTAGAAACAAGATCCCACAAACACAAATGGGAAACAGACAGTTTAAATATGGCTCCCAATCAGAGACAACCAACGACAGCTGACACTCGTTGCCTCTGATTGGGAGCCACTCAGGCCAACATAGAAATACACATACTAGATAAACAAATGAAATGCACACCCTGGCTCAACATACAAGTGTCCCCAGAGCCAGGGCGTGACAGTACCCCCCCCCTAAAGGCGCGGACTCCGACCGCGCCCACCAAACACCACAGGGGAGGGACCGGGTGGGCACTCCGCTTAGGCGGCGGATCCGGCTCCGGGCCTGATCCCCGCTCCTCTCCAACCCCCAAAGTACCCCTGGTCCGG
Organism: Coregonus clupeaformis; assembly: GCF_020615455.1. Classification (NCBI taxonomy): domain Eukaryota; kingdom Metazoa; phylum Chordata; class Actinopteri; order Salmoniformes; family Salmonidae; genus Coregonus; species Coregonus clupeaformis. Next base: position 23,985 of record NW_025534686.1, read on the forward strand.
TCTGGCCCGCTGGCCGGGAGCTGGACTGCACACTGGTGGAGCGGATTGCTCTAGCTCCGGCGTGAAGCATCTGACCGGTGCCGGACCAGCCACCGGTGGAACAGGCACGGGCCGTGCCGGACTGACGACGCACACCACTGGCTTGGTGTGGGGAGCAGGAGCGGGCCGCGCCGGGCTGACGAAACGCACCACTGACTTGGTGCGGGGAGCAGGAGCGGGCCGGACCGGGCTGACGAAGCGCACCACTGACTTGGTGCGGGGAGCAGGAACGGGCCGTGCCGGGCTGACGAAGCGCACCACTGACTTGGTGCGGGGAGCAGGAACGGGCCGAGCTGGGCTGACGAAACGCACCACTGACTTGGTGCGGGGAGCAGGAATGGGCCGGACCGGGCTGACGACGCGCACCACTGACTTGGTGCGGGGAGCAGGAACGGGCCGCGCCGGGCTGACGAAACGCACCACTGACTTGGTGCGGCGAGCAGGAGCGGGCCGGACCGGGCTGACGAAGCGCACCACTGACTTGGTGCGGGGAGCAGGAACGGGCCGTGCCGGGCTGACGAAACGCACCACTGACTTGGTGCGGGGAGCAGGAGCGGGCCGGACCGGGCTGACGAAGCGCACCACTGACATGGTGCGAGTGGCAGGAACAGGCCGGACCGTACTGGGAACACACACCACTGGCCCTACGTGGGGATCAGGAACAGGCCGGACCGGACTGGCAACACACGCCAGTACCTCTCGCCGTGCCTCTACATCCTCCTTCCCCCTGGTGACCAGTGACTCCCGTAACCTGGCGGCCTCCTGCTGCCCCGTCGTCCACGGCGTTAGCCCCCCCCTAAAAAATTTATGGGCTTCACTCCTACCCGTGGACCAGGTCTCCATGCTCCTCGCCAGCCTTTCGCCCTTCTGCCTCCACGTCAAGCCCCTCTCTTCCTCACATGGCTTGACCCAGTCGAGGAGGCGAAGGAGATCCGTTAGAGATCTCTCAGGCGCTGGCTCCTGGACTTGCTGCTTGGTCCAGTCTTGGTGGGATCTTCTGTCACGATCGTCGAACAGAGATGAGGACCAAGGCGCAGCGTTGCAGGCAAACATACTCTTTATTAGAGACACGATCAAAACGAAAACGTGACAGTTCACGGTCTAACACAACAGACCAAACTAGAAACAAGATCCCACAAACACAAATGGGAAACAGACAGTTTAAATATGGCTCCCAATCAGAGACAACCAACGACAGCTGACACTCGTTGCCTCTGATTGGGAGCCACTCAGGCCAACATAGAAATACACATACTAGATAAACAAATGAAATGCACACCCTGGCTCAACATACAAGTGTCCCCAGAGCCAGGGCGTGACAATTGGTAGGCTGTATTAAGGGGAACAGCTATTTCTTAGCAAAGTAAACCATTACCATTTACTTTGCAGAGAGGCACAAATTAAATAATAAAGCAGTATAGGTGTAAAAGCAGTGCCTCATCTTATATCCAGGCTGCTCTGCTGAATATGAATAGAATTCACAATAGTCTCAAATAAATGGTGGTGGGATTTAGGGGGATTCAATCAAAAACGTTTTTTTTCTCACATGAAAGGCAGAAGCACATTAAATCATCTGTCATCCTCATGAGTTAATTAGCCAAATACGTCTCCCTCAGCCCTGTCTGTCCACTCTGCATTCTGCCTCCAGGCTATGATGATATCTCCTCAGGAGAAGCAGGCCTGAAGACAGATCTCAGATCAGTCTGCTCACAGACATAAAGAGGCAGACAGGCCTTTTTACCCAGAGAAGTGACAGGACATCATGACAGATATGCTTTGGGGATAATGACATCAATCCCCAAATAATGACCAACTAAAAAGTAGGATGTTGTTAAGGTTTAGTCTGTATTCTGAGGAGAGGAAAAGATTGAAGGCTGGCACAAATTGACAGTTCTGAATAGCCTTAGTCCCAGTTTAGTTTAACCAGGGCTAGAATGGTGCAGTGAGCTGATCACAAAGGGGAACATTTGAGTCCAAAGTTTGAATGCTCAATTAATATGTGTTACAGTCTTATTACCTGCCCCCTTTTTAAATTCCACTCACATTTCCACTCTTTCTCTCCTAGGTTTTGAGAAGACAGTGAAATGTGCCCATGAGCGTTCAGTCTACCTGTTCATCGACTCCCTTCTGAACAAAGACAAACAGATCATGGCCTACAGATGCAGTGATGACAATGCCTTTGAGAAGGGTAACTGCCTGGACTGCCGCAAGAACATATGCAACACTCTGGGCTACAACGTCAGGAAGGTGCGCAGTGCCGCCGGCAAGAAGCTCTACGACAAGACTCGCTCTCACATGCCCTACAAACCTAAGTGCACACAATGGTGTCCCATGTTCCTTACAGACAAAACCCTCTCTTCCATGTACTAAGGACATACTGTAGATGTGGTCATTCCCAGAATTCCAAATGTCAGAACTCCCTCCTTGACAAGCAGGAAAATGTGTAGTTGGCACAGGGAGGAGCCTAGAGTAATACATGTTAACCCCATGGCATTGTACTGTACTGTACAAAACCAGGAATAACCTTTTGCATAAGAGCTTTCTGGAACACGAGTCCATGGTCAATGAGACCATAACGTTTCATGGGAAGAGACAAACAGGGAATTGTAGGCATATTACATTGTTTGATGCAAAGACCATATTAGTTGGGACACACTTTGGTCAATATATGCCATGCCAAAGTCTCACTAGGAAATAGTTGTCTATGGTCTATTTCAGATCAAGGGGACCGTTTTTGCTATCTGTATAAGCACTTTGTGGCAACTGCTGATGTAAAAAGGGCTTTAAAAAATAAATGTGATTGATTGATTGATATTATGAGGTAAAGTCTCTGGAACTTTGGTAAGGGTGTAGTGACAGGGGCTTAGAAATCTAAGACTATGGCTTTATTGAAAAATACTTAATCTGCTGTGGAGCACAGCCAATAACAGCCACTTTAAAGCTTCTCCTCCTCTGAAGCCAATTAGACAGTTAAAGTCCTACTCCAGTCTCCTTTTCCACTTCATTTATCACCTGATTTACTTAACAAAAGGCACATCTAAATAGGTGGTCCAGGTATGCTCATAACATGGCACAAGTGGGGGGTTGGCCTTACGAATTTTGTTCTCTATTGCTCCTCTATTGTTCCCGCAAGCAAGGGGTAGGCCGATGATACCAGAGGGCACCATCAGACCAACTCCTTCAATGGCCTACTCCTTGAAGTTTGCAGTTTTGTCTACAAAACACTATTTTGCTTAAAACATAATTTTTTACCCTTAAGTGATTACTGTATTTATACGTGGGATATTGTTTTTCAACAAGAAAAGTTAAAAATTAGCTGAAGTGCGTCTTTAAGTGTTGTAGCTGTGGCAGCTCATTGGGATGCAGTAGCTACTGCCATGCTATCTGTCTCGCCTTCAGTCACAAACACCCACTAACCTACAGTACCAGTCAAAAGTTTGGACACACCTACTCATTCAAGGGTTTTTCTTTATTTTGACTGTTTTCTACATTGTAGAATAAGAGTGAAGACATCAAAACTATGAAATAACACATATGGAATCATGTAGTAACCAAAAAAGTGTTAAACAAATCTAAATATATTTTACATTGGAGAGTCTTCAAAGTAGCCACCCTTTGCCTTGATGACAGCTTTGCACACTCTTGGCATTCTCTCAACCAGCTTCATGAGGTAGTCACCTGGAATGCATTTCAATTAACAGGTGTGCCTTCTTAAAAGTTAATTTGTGGAATTTCTTTCCTTCTTAATGCGTTTGAGCCAGTCAGTTGTGTTGTAGCAAGGTAGGGGGGGTATACAGAAGATAGCCCTATTTAGTAAAAGACCAAGTCCATATTATGGCAAGAACAGCTCAAAAAAAAAAAATAATAATAATAATAATAATAATAATATATATATATATATATATATATATATATATATATATATTGTGACGTCACGAGAGGCTACACAGCTTTCAGCGGGATTGCTCAAGTAGTGCAAGGAGACAAGGTTCAAACAAAACAAGGATTTTATTATAGGTCTTGGGAAATTAACGAAAATATAACAAAATTCTGTTCTCTTGTGGCTCTTTAAGGGTTAACAGTTCAGGGATGTCTCTTCCACATCCAAAGTCATAATTCTCACTCGCTCAGATAACTTTTCCCCAGCCTTACTGTAGTCCACGTTGCAGCTAGTGGCCAACCCAGCAAAAAGTCCTTCCAAATGTCTCTCACGTATTTCCACAGGTGCATATATCCAAAGGTGAGTATTTCCCAAAGGTAAGTATCTCCAAATCCTTATATTCCTCATGGAAGTGGACGTGCAGCACTCTTGTCCTCCAGAGAGCCCAGGTTGGAGACTGTGTCTCTTCCCTTCCCAAACCTTCAGCTCATCAGCTCCTCATTTGTTTCAGCTGCGTGGGAAGATTGGCCATAGAGGGGTGGAGTTCCCGACCATACCAGCAGATGGAGCCATAGCTGTCTGGGTTTGCAGCCACCTCAGGGGATGTAACGTCCCTCCAGGACACAGCCTCTCGTGACATCACACATCCCCCTCCTCGGGACCGACGTCCTCGTCGGGGTAAAGGCAGCGAAGAAGGCATCACGCCGGGAGAGGGCGTCCGCATTGCCGTGGTGCTTGCCAGCCCTGTGGACAACAGAAAAGTTAAACGGTTGCAAGCTCAAAAACCATCTGGTTACTCTACTGTTTGATTCCTTGTTCTTGGCCATCCACTGCAGAGGGGCGTGATCAGATACCACCATGAAACGTCGGCCCAGGAGATAGAACCGAAGGGACTCCAGGGCCCAGACTACAGCCAGACATTCTTTCTCCACCGTTGAATAGTTCTTCTCTCTTGGAAGTAACTTTCTGCTTAGGTAGAGAATGGGATGTTCTTCACCGTCATGTGCCTGGGTGAGGACAGCACCCAGACCCACCTCCGAAGCATCCGCTTGGACAATGAATTCCTTCTTGAAGTCTGGTGCCACCAGGATCGGACTGGAGCAGAGTGCTCGCTTTAGTGCATTTCATTCCGATCTCCTCTGCATTATTGTAGCCATTTGCTACAGCCTGTCAACTATGCCTCTGCCTATCCCTGTTCTCTCCTCTCTGCACAGGCTACACAAACGCCCCACACCGCGTGGCTGCTGCCTCTCTAACCTGGTGGTCCCTGCACGCACCCCACACCTGGAGTTCCAGGTCTCAGGCAGCCTCTGGAACTGCCGTTCTGCTGCCAACAAAGCTGACTTCATCCCAGCCTATGCTAATCTCCAGTCCCTCGACTTCCTGGCACTGACAGAAACATGGATTACCACTGAAAACACTGCTACTCCTACTGCTCTCTCCTCGTCTGACCATGTGTTCTCGCATACCCCGAGAGCATCTGGTCAGAGGGGTGGTGGCACAGGAATCCTCATCTCTCCCAAGTGGACATTCTCAATTTTTCCCCTAACCCATCTGTCTATCTCCTCATTTGAATTCCATGCTGTCACAGTCACTAGCCCATTTAAGCTTAATATCCTTGTCATCTATCGCCCTCCAGGTTCCCTTGGAGAGTTCATCAATGAGCTTGACGCCTTGATAAGTTCCTTTCCTGAGGATGGCTCACCCCTCACAGTTTTGGGGGATTTCAACCTCCCTATGTCCACATTTGACTCATTTCTCTCTGCCTCCTTCTTTCCACTTCTCTCCTCTTTTGACCTCACCCTCTCACCGTCCCCCCCTACTCACAAGGCAGGCAACACGCTTGACCTCATCTTTACTAGATGCTGCTCTTCTACTAATCTCACTGCAACTCCCCTCCATGTCTCCGACCACTACTTTGTTTCCTTTTCTCTCTCGCTCTCCTCCCACACTACTCACTCTGCCCCTACACAGATGGTAATGCGCCGCCGCAACCTTCGCTCTCTCTCTCCCACTACTCTCTCCTCTTCCATCCTATCATCTCTTCCCTCTGCTCAATCCTTCTCCCTCCAATCTCCTGATTCTGCCTCCTCAACCCTCCTCTCCTCCCTTTCTGCATCCTTTGACTCTCTGTGTCCCCTATCCTCCCGGCCGGCTCGGTCCTCCCCTCCAGCTCCGTGGCTTGATGACTCATTGCGAGCTCACAGAACAGAGCTCCGGGCAGCGGAGCGGAAATGGAAGAAAACTAAACTCCCTGCCGACCTGGCATCTTTTCACTCCCTCCTCTCTACATTTTCTTCATCTGTTTCTGCTGCCAAGGCCACTTTCTACCACTCTAAATTCCAAGCATCTGCCTCTAACCCTAGGAAGCTCTTTGCCACATTTTCCTCCCTCCTGAATCCTCCCCCCCCGCCCCCCTCCTCTCTCTGTGGATGACTTCGTCAACCACTTTGAAAAGAAGGTTGACGACATCCGATCCTCGTTTGTTAAGTCTAATGACACTGCTGGTCCTACTCACACTGCCCTACCCTATGCTTTGACTTCTTTCTCCCCTCTCTCTCCAGATAAAATCCTGCGACTTGTGACTGCAGGCCGCCCAACAACCTGCCCGCTTGACCCCATCCCCTCCTCTCTTCTCCAGACCATCTCCGGTGACCTTCTCCCCTACCTCACCTCGCTGATCAACTCATCCTTGACCGCTGGCCATGTCCCTTCCGTCTTCAAGAGAGCGAGAGTTGCTCCCCTTCTCAAAAAAACCAACACTCGATCCCACTGATGTCAACAACTACAGACCAGTATCCCTTCTTTCTTTTCTTTCCAAAACTATTGAGCATGCCGTCTTTAGCCAACTCTCTTGCTATCTCTCTCAGAATGACCTTCTTGATCCAAACCAGTCAGGTTTCAGGACTGGTCATTCAACTGAGACTGCTCTTCTCTGTGTCACGGAGGCTCTCCGCACTGCTAAAGCTAACTCTCTCTCCTCTGCTCTTGTCCTTCTAGACCTGTCTGCTGCCTTTGATACTGTGAACCATCAGATCCTCCTCTCCACCCTCTCCGAGCTGGGCATCTCCGGCGCGGCTCACTCCTGATTGCGTCCTACCTGACCGGTCGCTCCTACCAAGTGGCGTGGCGAGAAGCTGTCTCCGCACCACGTGCTCTCACCACTGGTGTCCCCCAGGGCTCAGTTCTAGGCCCTCTCCTTTTCTCCCTATACACCAAGTCACTTGGCTCTGTCATATCCTCACATGGCCTCTCCTATCATTGCTACGCTGACGATACACAACTAATCTTCTCCTTTCCCCCTTCTGATAACCAGGTGGCGAATCGCATCTCTGCATGTCTGGCAGACATATCAGTATGGATGACGGATCACCACCTCAAGCTGAACCCTGGCAAGACGGAGCTGCTCTTCCTCCCGGGGAAGGACTGCCCGTTCCATGATCTCGCCATCACGGTTGACAACTCCGCTGTGTCCTCCTCCCAGAGTGCGAAGAGCCTAGGCGTGACCCTGGACAACACCCTGTCGTTCTCCGCCAACATCAAGGCGGTGACCCGCTCCTGCAGGTTCATGCTCTACAACATTCGGAGAGTACGACCCTGCCTTACACAGGAAGCGGCACAGGTCCTAATCCAGGCACTTGTCATCTCCCCGTCTGGACTACTGCAACTCGCTGTTGGCTGGCCTCCCTGCCTGTGCCATTAAACCCCTACAACTCATCCAGAATGCCGCAGCCCGTCTGGTGTTCAACCTTCCCAAGTTCTCTCACGTCACCCCCCCTCCTCCGCACACTCCACTGGCTTCCAGTTGAAGCTCGCATCCGCTACAAGACCATGGTGCTTGCCTATGGAGCAGTGAGGGGAACGGCACCTCTGTACCTTCGGGCTCTGATCAGTCCCTACACCCAAACGAGGGCATTGCGTTCATCCACCTCTGGCCTGCTGGCTCCCTTCCTCTGCGGAAGCATAGTTCCCGCTCAGCCCAGTCAAAACTGTTCGCTGCTCTGGCACCCCAATGGTGGAACAAGCTCCCTCACGACGCCAGGACAGCGGAGTCACTCACCACCTTCCGGAGACATTTGAAACCCCACCTCTTTAAGGAATACCTGGGATAGGATAAAGTAATCCTTCTACCCCCCCAAAAAAAATTTGTAAAGTGATTATCCCACTGGCTATAGGGTGAACGCACCAATTGGTGAGTCGCTCTGGATAAGAGCGTCTGCTAAATGACGTAAATGTGCCCTTGAGCAAGGCACTTAACCCTAATTGCTCCTGTAAGTCGCTCTGGATAAGAGCGTCTGCTAAATGACTAAAATGTAAAATGTAAATGTAATGAGCTGAGGTTTCATACAGACAGTACACTGGGGCTACAGTTTTCAAGCCTAGTGAAAGTCTACACACCCCTTGCACAGTCTTCACATTTTGCTGCCTTAAAATTAAATCTAAAAAGTGATTAAATTAGATTTTTTCCTACAAGTGAAAGAATATTCAAGAACATTTTCCAAATTAACCTCTTAAGGATCTGACCCTTTTTTTCAATTTGTGCCTAAAATGACATACCCAAATCTAACTGCCTGTAGCTTAGGACCTGAAGCTAGGATATGCATATTCTTGATATCATTTGAAAGGAAACACTTTGAAGTTTGTGGAAATGTGAAAATAATGTAGGAGAATATAACACATTAGATCTGGTAAAAGATAATTCAAACAAAAAAACGTTTTTATTTTTTATTTTATCATCTTTGAAATGCAAGAGAAAGGCCACAATAATAATATTGCAGTTTAGGCGCAATTTAGATTTTGGCCACTAGATGGCAGCAGTGTGTGTGCAAAGTTTCGGATTGATCCAGTGAAGCATTGCAATACTGGACTATTTTGTATCAAGTCTGCCCAAATGTGCCGAATTAGTCAACTGATACATTTTCAAGTACATAACTATAGAGAACATACAAAAAGGATATGGTAATACAAAATGTAAGTTTACACACTCCCAGGAATGTCATACATGATGGATCATTAGTTTCTACACTAACTTTCACACATCTAGATGGCCGGGCGGGGTGGGTGTGGAGCCAGAGACAGCAGTGGTTCAAACTGTAGAACCCAGTTCCTACATTTGAATATAAAAATGGATTTTATCAAACAAAACTATGCTACATTTTATCTCTGGGACGCTTAGGATGACAAATGAGAGCAAGATTACTGAATGTAAGTACATTATTTACCTTCAGAGGTGAATGTATCAAACCAGTTGCCGTGATAAGTTTTTTGTTGTTGTGCACTCTCCTTAAACAATAGGATGGTACTTTTCACTGTAATAGCTACTGTAAATTGGACAGTGAAGTTAGATTAACAAGAATGTAAGTTTTCTGCCCATATAAGACATGTCTATGTCCTGGAAAGTTTGCTGTTACTTACAACTGTCATGCTAATCACATTAGCGCACGTTAGCTCAACCGTCCCGTATACAGGACACCGATCCCGTAGAGGTTAATAAAGAATATACAAAATGAAGATGTCTTGATTGTATATGTCTTCACACCCCAGAGTTATACTTGGTGGAAGCACCTTTGGCAGCCATCACAGCTGTTGATAATTTTTAATAAGATTCTACCAACTTCGCACAACTCTTAGGGCAACATCCTTGACCGCTGGCTATGTCCCTTCCGTCTTCAAGAGAGCGAGAGTTGCACCCCTTCTCAAAAAACCAACACTCGATCCCTCTGATGTCAACAACTACAGACCAGTATCCCTTCTTTCTTTTCTCTCCAAAACTATTGAGCGTGCCGTCTTTAGCCAACTCTCTTGCTATCTCTCTCAGAATGACCTTCTTGATCCAAACCAGTCAGGTTTCAAGACTGGTCATTCAACTGAGACTGCTCTTCTCTGTGTCACGGAGGCTCTCCGCACTGCTAAAGCTAACTCTCTCTCCTCTGCTCTTGTCCTTCTAGACCTGTCTGCTGCCTTTGATACTGTGAACCATCAGATCCTCCTCTCCACCCTCTCCGAGCTGGGCATCTCCGGCGCGGCTCACTCTTGGATTGCGTCCTACCTGACCGGTCGCTCCTACCAAGTGGCGTGGCGAGAAGCTGTCTCCGCACCACGTGCTCTCACCACTGGTGTCCCCCAGGGCTCAGTTCTAGGCCCTCTCCTATTCTCGCTATACACCAAGTCACTTGGCTCTGTCATATCCTCACATGGCCTCTCCTATCATTGCTACGCAGACGACACACAACTAATCTTCTCCTTTCCCCCTTCTGATAACCAGGTGGAGAATCGCATCTCTGCATGTCTGGCAGACATATCAGTATGGATGACGGATCACCACCTCAAGCTGAACCTTGGCAAGACGGAGCTGCTCTTCCTCCCGGGGAAGGACTGCCCGTTCCATGATCTCGCCATCACGGTTGACAACTCCGTTGTGTCCTCCTCCCAGAGTGCGAAGAGCCTTGGCGTGATCCTGGACAACACCCTGTCGTTCTCCGATAACATCAAGGCGGTGACCCGATTCTGTAGGTTCATGCTCTACAACATTCGGAGAGTACAACCCTGCCTTACACAGGAAGCGGCACAGGTCCTAATCCAGGCACTTGTCATCTCCCGTCTGGATTACTGCAACTCGCTGTTGGCTGGGCTCCCTGCCTGTGCCATTAAACCCCTACAACTCATCCAGAATGCCGCAGCCCATCTGGTGTTCAACCTTCCCAAGTTCTCTCACGTCACCCCGCTCCTCCGCACACTACACTGGCTTCCAGTTGAAGCTCCCATCTGCTACAAGACCATGGTGCTTGCCTACGGAGCTGTGAGGGGAACGGCACCTCCGTACCTTCAGGCTCTGATCAGTCCCTACACCCAAATGAGGGCATTGCGTTCATCCACCTATGGCCTGCTGGCTCCCCTACCTCTGCTGAAGCACAGCTCCCGCTCAGCCCAGTCAAAACTTTTCGCTGCTCTGGCACCCCAATGGTGGAACAAGCTCCCTCACGACGCCAGGACAGCGGAGTCACTCACCACCTTCCGGAGACATTTGAAACCCCACCTCTTTAAGGAACACCTGGGATAGGATAAGTAATCCTTCTACCCCCCCACCCCCCTTACCCCACCCCACCCCCCCAAAAAATAAAAATAAATAAAAAATGGTAAAGTGGTTATCCCACTGGCTATAAGGTGAATGCACCAATTTGTAAGTCGCTCTGGATAAGAGCGTCTGCTAAATGACGTAAATGTAAATGTAAATATATCTATAGTTTTTGACCAAATTGCTCAAGTTCAGTAAATTTGGTTGGGAATCATTGATGGACAATAATATTTAAACTTTGTCTCTGATTTTCAAGAAAATGTAAGTCAGAACGTAGACTGGACCACTCAGGAACACTGAACACCTCTCGGAAAGCCATTCTGTCTTTGGCATTGGAGCAGTCTACGTTTGGCATTAACATTTGTGTAACATTTGTGTGTTAGATATTCAGAAGACTGAGGCAGGGTTTCCGCTAACTTTTTATCTGGGCTTTGCTCCTTTCATATATATTTTGATCCTGACAAACTCCCTAGTCCCTGCAGGTGACAAACATACCCATAACATGTTGTATTCGGCACATGTGACAAATACAATTTGATTTGATTTGATGCTTCCACCACAATACTTGAAAATACAGAGGATCAACAACATTGCTTTCACTCCACATTACTGGCCTTTATGACAAAGTGAAAAGAAGGAAGCTTGTGTTAGAAATTCCACTCAAAACATTCATTATGTTTGCAACAAGGCCGTTACATAATACTGCAACACAACACGGCAAAGAAATTAACTTTTTGGCCTAAATTATAAACTACAGGCTTGGGTCAAATCCAATACAACATAACACAGAGTGAAACCCTCTGTAATTTTAAGTATTGTGGTGGCAGCATCATGTTATGGGTATGCTTGTCACTGGCAGGGACTGGGGAGTAGTCAGGTTAAAAATAAATATGAAAGGAGCAAACCCCAGATAAAAAGTCAGAGGAAAATCCGCCGTAGTCTTCTGAAGACCTAACTCTGGGATAGAGTTTTATTTTTCAGCTAGATAATTACACAAATATTAATGCCAAAAACACACCAAAATACCAATATATATTGAGTGTTCCTGAATTGTCCAGTCTCAGCTCTGACTTAAATCTGTTTGAAAATCATTGACAAGGTTTGAATATTTCTGTCCATCAATGATTCCCATTCTAATTTACTAGGCTTGAGCAATTTTGACAAAAAACTATGGATATATATGATGCCATAGGAGCTGTGCAAGGTTGGTAGAATCTTATTAAAAATGATTCACAGCTGTAGTGGCTGTCAAAGGTGCTTCCACCAAGTAATAACTCTGGGGTGTGAAGACATGCAATGAATGCATCTTAATTTTGTTTTATTAATTTAGAAGATTTTTCACTTTGAAAATGTGGAGTAGATTGTGTAGATCTATCTAATTTAATCATTTTTAAGATTTAATTTGAAGTCAGCTAAATGTGAAGACTGTGCAAAGGGTCTGTAGACTTTCACTAGAGACTGTATCCAGTCAGCACTCACTCTGCCCCTGTACAACGTAGAGCTTCCCCATGCCTAGGGTAGCAGTAACAGAAGTACATGGAAACAGCTCATACCTCTGAATTAAAGAGGACTATAAATGGAGAGGGAGATATCAATAATTGATGTATGTGTGCATCACAAAGGAATACTCTCCCTGCCAACCTACATTTTGATCCCATTCTGCTGTATATCGTCTTATGAATGATTCACGTGCATCTACAGTAAGAGCAGAGAATCACATGCTTGTGCCTCCCTACTGTCATAGCCAGCACACTTCTGGAGGGGGATGAAAATACTGTATTTCCTCACCCTCGTATGTCTTTATAAAGGAGACTGCCCGAGACTATGGTTATATCACATGCACAGCTGTTTCAGCTAACAAATATAAATGTAATAGTCTAACACTTTTTCTGCTTTTCAGGTTCATTACTTGTAGCTCATGTGTGAAAGAAAACTGGGCAAAAACCTGAAGAAGTGCATCAAGGTGAATGTACCTCTCTCTAACCTCTCTCTTTCTCTCAGCATCGAGGAGATCTCTGGCAATAAGACGTACACCTTTCTAATCACCCTGGACTCAGACATTGGGGACCTGATGATGCTGAAGTTCCGCTGGGAGGGTAGTGTTGTAAACAATATGTGGATTAAGGTGCAGACCTTTAACCCCTGGGGCAGTGGGGGAATGGGGCCCAAGCTCACCGTGGGCAAAATCTGTGTCAAAGCAGGCGAGACATAAAATAGGTGGGTATCCATCCCTCTGGGGGGCAAGGAGGGTGTGAGATTGAATTGCATTAATAAAGATCAATAGAGGCTGGTAAGGAATGGGTGGGAAGGTGAGAAGGGAGCAGACACACACTGAGAGCTCTGTCTGCTAACGTGCCCGTTTGGCTCGTTAGCCATCCAGCTATGAACGACCAGAGGGGCTCATCTTTCTCTGGATGGCAAGGTTATCTAACACTAATTGGGATAAGGCACGCTCATGGCAGCCCTCGTTATATAACAAGATTAAAGAGAAATAAAGAATGAAATCGACAGTTAGTGAAAGGGACGTAATCCCAGTGGGTATACACAGGCAGAGACAGGCATGTGGGGCAGAGTAGAGTCTTGTCATAGTGCCCTCGTTCTGGAAAATACACTGTATGCTACATGAGAGAGAGATCACAGATGCACCAGTTAGCCTATAGGCTGTTGGATGCTGTCTTTTAGTTGTCAGGATTTCCATGTCATGTTACATTGTAAATTCACTCATGCTATATTTTATTTATTTATTTTTAATCCCAGCCCCCGTCACCGCAGGAGGCCTTTTACCTTTTGGTAGGCCGTCATTGTGAATAAGAATTTGTTCTTAACTAAACTGCCTAGTTAAATGAAGGTTTAATATATAAAATAAAGAGCACATTATAAATCTTAAAGGTTAAGGCTATACAGGCTCCACTGCATGTGCAGCATCCATTCCAACCCTCAGATGCTGTGCTATAAAAGCTTTCTGAATATCAATCTTTCTAACAAGGACAATATACAAAATAATAATGTATGTATGCTATGAATTGATCAATATCAGCAGTATACTGAACCACACAGTACAAACATTTTTGTCCGTTTGAGGCCTACACTACAGTATTTCCAAAAGGCATTTGACGCCCTCTAGTGCCTGAATTATGAATGACACCTATCGTGGATCTACATTTCTCCTCACTTTCTGTTGATTGGATTTTCAACTCATATTGCACTTTCGGACATTGATTTCGAACGGTTGCATATAGCACAGGTTCACGTTGTGTAGCTGTTTTTCAAATCTAACTCACACATAGACAAAACACACGAGCTTGCCAGGAGTCAAACCTAGAATCTTCTGATCCGTAGTCAGACGCGTTATCCATTGCGCCACAAGACCTATACTTATTTAACATGCAACCATAACTCCACTCTCATTGGTTAATTTTGGATATTTGGTCGCGCACGGCAATATGATTGGTTATTATGGTTATTGGTCGCATCAAATCTGCGGACATTGAGGGGATTCGATTAATCTGGGCCAGGCACCCGGTTAGGGGTGTTTTGCACCGGGTGAAAGTTGATTACATTCTTTTTTTGGAATCGGGCGTGAGCCCCGTTCAAACCCCACGGCGAAGTCGGTTCAAAACAAAAGTGACGTAATTAAGTACGTCGAGTAATGAGTAGGATTCCGTTTTTCCACATGCAAAAGTAATTGTTTATTTTATATAAACACTTTATCTGCCTTCCCAATGAAAACTAGTTTGAAAATTCGAACATTTTATTTTATGTTGAACGTTTCTGGACGACGCACCATGCTGGTTTATTGACAACATGACCGAGCGGCGCAGATTAGACTACTGTTCGATTTGAGAAGTGCGCTCCTCCCTAACCTCTTTTACCCCTTCATGTCACGGGTCATAGACTGATAACCCCGCGGCTCAGCAAAAGTGAGGTAATTAAGTACGTCGAGTAATGAGTAGGATTCAGTGTTTCCACATGCAAAAGTAATTGTTTATTTTATATAAACACTTTATCTGCCTTCCCAATGAAAACTAGTTTGAAAATTCGAACATTTTATGTTGAACGTTTCTGGACGACGCACCATGCTGCCTTATTGACAACATGACCGAGCGGCGCAGATTAGACTACTGTTCGATTTGAGAAGTGCGCTCTTCCCTCACCTCTTTTGCCCGTTCACGTCATAGACTGATAACCCCGCGGCTCAGCATAATCAAATCCACCCGTTGATTCTGCTTCACCGTTGCTGGTGTATATATGAGCTATAAATTAATGGGGCATTTAGGCAAAGACACTCAGCACAAATTCACAAGCTATCGCTCATTTCCAAATCTCACTCAGACACAGACAAAACACACGAGCTTGCCAGGAGTCGAACCTAGAATCTTCTGATCCGTAGTCAGACGCGTTATCCATTGCGCCACAAGCCCGATACCTTTTTATTACGCAACCATAACTCCACTCTCATTGGTTAATTTTGGATATTTGGTCGCGCACGGCAATATGATTGGTTATTATGGTTATTGGTCGCATCAAATCTGCGGACATTGAGGGGATTCGATTAATCTGGGCCAGGCACCCGGTTAGGGGTGTTTTGCACCGGGTGAAAGTTGATTACATTCTTTTTTGGAATCGGGCGTGAGCCCCGTTCAAACCCCACGGCGAAGTCGGTTCAAAACAAAAGTGACGTAATTAAGTACGTCGAGTAATGAGTAGGATTCCGTTTTTCCACATGCAAAAGTAATTGTTTATTTTATATAAACACTTTATCTGCCTTCCCAATGAAAACTAGTTTGAAAATTCGAACATTTTATTTTATGTTGAACGTTTCTGGACGACGCACCATGCTGGTTTATTGACAACATGACCGAGCGGCGCAGATTAGACTATTGTTCGATTTGAGAAGTGTGCTCCTCCCTAACCTCTTTTACCCCTTCATGTCACGGGTCATAGACTGATAACCCCGCGGCTCAGCAAAAGTGAGGTAATTAAGTACGTCGAGTAATGAGTAGGATTCAGTTTTTCCACATGCAAAAGTAATTGTTTATTTTATATAAACACTTTATCTGCCTTCCCAATGAAAACTAGTTTGAAAATTCGAACATTTTATTTGATGTTGAACGTTTCTGGACGACGCACCATGCTGCCTTATTGACAACATGACCGAGCGGCGCAGATTAGACTACTGTTCGATTTGAGAAGTGCGCTCTTCCCTCACCTCTTTTGCCCGTTCACGTCATAGACTGATAACCCCGCGGCTCAGCATAATCAAATCCACCCGTTGATTCCGCTTCACCGTTGCTGGTGTATTATTGGGGATTTATTATTCTCCTAAACTGATGGGATGACTAACTTAGAAAGAATGCATTCTTGACTGGGCTAATGTAGGCTGTGACACCTGGCAAGGCTGTGATTGATGTGAAGAGCTGCCTTAGTGGGTAAAATAAGATAAGGATTGTATCTTCAAAATGCTAGACTATACTGGTTCTTTGTGAGCTGTGAGTCTTCCTTTGACATAGGAATGATGTCTAAGGGAGCTGGCTCTTCTCACTATGATAGGTTGTTATGATAATCTTGTGCCTGGCTGAAGTGTGTAACAAATGGCGCCGAAGAGATGAGAACAACCCCTGAATCAACGGATTGGCTGAGAAAGTTTAAACCACGCTCAAGTCTTTACTCTAATTGGCCAGCAGAGAAGTGGGAAACTCCCTCTGTCTAGTATTTGGGTATTGTTTCTGGAACAATGTGTTAGTTGTCAGGGGTGTTCTGCGAGACATCTCAAGAAGCCCGTATATACGAAACATCATATTTACCATTGAAGGTTTTTGCATTAATTAAAATAACTAGTATACCTTAGAAGTCGTGTTGACCTCTTTTGTTCCTGATACCAGATTTGAATTGACACGACTTTGACAGTATGTATGAGCTATAAATGAATGGTGCATATAGGCAAAGACACTCAGCACAAATTCACAAGCTATCGCTCATTTCCAAATCTCACTCAGACACAGACAAAACACACGAGCTTGCCAGGAGTCGAACCTAGAATCTTCTGATCCGTAGTCAGGCGCGTTATCCATTGCGCCACAAGCCCAATACCTTTTTATTACGCAACCATAACTCCACTCTCATTGGTTAATTTTGGATATTTGGTCGCGCACGGCAATATGATTGGTTATTATGGTTATTGGTCGCATCAAATCTGCGGACATTGAGGGGATTCGATTAATCTGGGCCAGGCACCCGGTTAGGGGGTGTTTTGCACCGGGTGAAAGTTGATTACATTCTTTTTTTGGAATCGGGCGTGAGCCCCGTTTCAAACCCCACGGCGAAGTCGGTTCAAAACAAAAGTGACGTAATTAAGTACGTCGAGTAATGAGTAGGATTCCGTTTTTCCACATGCAAAAGTAATTGTTTATTTTATATAAACACTTTATCTGCCTTCCCAATGAAAACTAGTTTGAAAATTCGAACATTTTATTTTATGTTGAACGTTTCTGGACGACGCACCATGCTGCCTTATTGACAACATGACCGAGCGGCGCAGATTAGACTATTGTTCGATTTGAGAAGTGCGCTCCTCCCTAACCTCTTTTACCCCTTCATGTCACGGGTCATAGACTGATAACCCCGCGGCTCAGCAAAAGTGAGGTAATTAAGTACGTCGAGTAATGAGTAGGATTCAGTGTTTCCACATGCAAAAGTAATTGTTTATTTTATATAAACACTTTATCTGCCTTCCCAATGAAAACTAGTTTGAAAATTCGAACATTTTATTTTATGTTGAACGTTTCTGGACGACGCACCATGCTGCCTTATTGACAACATGACCGAGCGGCGCAGATTAGACTACTGTTCGATTTGAGAAGTGCGCTCTTCCCTCACCTCTTTTGCCCGTTCACGTCATAGACTGATAACCCCGCGGCTCAGCATAATCAAATCCACCCGTTGATTCCGCTTCACCGTTGCTGGTGTATATATGAGCTATAAAGTAATGGTGCATCTAGGCAAAGACACTCAGCACAAATTCACAAGCTATCGCTCATTTCCAAATCTCACTCAGACACAGACAAAACACACGAGCTTGCCAGGAGTCAAACCTAGAATCTTCTGATCCGTAGTCAGACGCGTTATCCATTGCGCCACAAGCCCGACACCTTTTTATTACGCAACCATAACTCCACTCTCATTGGTTAATTTTGGATATTTGGTCGCTCACGGCAATATGATTGGTTATTATGGTTATTGGTCACATCAAATCTGAGGACATTGAGGGGATAAATATTAATCTGGGCCAGGCACCCTGTTAGGGGTGTTTTGCACCGGGTGAAAGTTGATTACATTATTTTTTGGATTCGGGCGTGAGCCCCGTTCAAACCCCACGGCGAAGTCGGTTCAAAACAAAAGTGACGTAATTAAGTACGTCGAGTAATGAGTAGGATTCAGTTTTTCCACATGCAAAAGTAATTGTTTATTTTATATAAACACTTTATCTGCCTTCCCAATGAAAACTAGTTCGAAAATCCGAACATTTTATTTTATGTTGAACGTTTCTGGACGACGCACCATGCTGCCTTATTGACAACATGACCGAGCGGCGCAGATTAGACTACTGTTCGATTTGAGAAGTGCGCTCTTCCCTCACCTCTTTTGCCCGTTCACGTCATAGATTGATAACCCCGCGGCTCAACGTAATCAAATCCACCCGTTGATTCCGCTTCACCGTTGCTGGTGTATATATGAGCTATAAATTAATGGTGCATATAGGCAAAGACACTCAGCACAAATTCACAAGCTATCGCTCATTTCCAAATCTCACTCAGACATAGAAAAAACACACGAGCTTGCCAGGAGTCGAACCTAGAATCTTCTGATCCGTAGTCAGACGCGTTATCCATTGCGCCACAAGCCCGATACCTTTTTATTACGCAACCATAACTCCACTCTCATTGGTTAATTTTGGATATTTGGTCACGCACGGCAATATGATTGGTTATTATGGTTATTGGTCGCATCAAATCTGCGGACATTGAGGGGATTCGATTAATCTGGGCCAGGCACCCGGTTAGGGGTGTTTTGGACCGGGTGAAAGTTGATTACATTCTTTTTTGGAATCGGGCGTGAGCCCCGTTCAAACCCCACGGCGAAGTCAGTTCAAAACAAAAGTGACGTAATTAAGTACGTCGAGTAATGAGTAGGATTCAGTTTTTCCACATGCAAAAGTAATTGTTTATTTTATATAAACACTTTATCTGCCTTCCCAATGAAAACTAGTTTGAAAATTCGAACATTTTATTTTATGTTGAACGTTTCTGGACGACGCACCATGCTGCCTTATTGACAACATGACCGAGCGGCGCAGATTAGACTACTGTTCGATTTGAGAAGTGCGCTCTTCCCTCACCTCTTTTGCCTGTTCACGTCATAGACTGATAACACCGCGGCTCAGCATAATCAAATCCACCCGTTGATTCCGCTTCACCGTTGCTGGTGTATATATGAGCTATAAATTAATGGTGCATATAGGCAAAGACACTCAGCACAAATTCACAAGCTATCGCTCATTTCCAAATCTCACTCAGACACAGACAACACACACGAGCTTGCCAGGAGTCGAACCTAGAATCTTCTGATCCGTAGTCAGACGCGTTATCCATTGCGCCACAAGCCCGATACCCTTTTATTACGCAACCATAACTCCACTCTCATTGGTTAATTTTGGCTATTTGGTCGCGCACGGCAATATGATTGGTTATTATGGTTATTGGTCACATCAAATCTGAGGACATTGAGCCTATTCCCCCTCAGGAGACTAAAAAGATTTGGCATGGGTCCTCAGATCCTCAAAAAATTCTACAGCTGCACCATCGAGAGCATCCTGACTGGTTGCATCACCGCCTGGTATGGCAACTGCTTGGCCTCTGACCGCAAGGCACTACAGAGGGTAGTGCGTACGGCCCAGTACATCACTGGGGCAAAGCTCCCTGCCATCCAAGACCTCTATACCAGGCGGTGTCAGAGGAAGGCCCTCAAAATTGTCAAAGACTCCAGCCACCCTAGTCATAGACTGTTCTCTCTGCTACCGCACGGCAAGCGGTACCGGAGTGCCAAGTCTAGGTCCAAAAGACTTCTCAACAGCTTCTACCCACAAGCCATAAGACTCCTGAACAGCTAATCATGGCTACCCGGACTATTTGCACTGCCCCCCACCCCATCCTTTTACGCTGCTGCTACTCTGTTAAGTATTTATGCATAGTCACTTTAACTCTACCCACATGTACATATTACCTCAACTACCTCAACTAGCCGGTGCCCCCGCACATTGACTCTGCACCGTTACCCCCCTGTATATATAGCCTCCCTACTGTCACTTTATTTTACTTCTGCTCTTTGTTTTTCTCAACACTTTTTTTTTTGTTGTTGTTTTATTCTTACTTTTTTTGTTTAAAATAAACGCACTGTTGGTTAAGGGCTGTAAGTAAGCATTTCACTGTAATGTCTGCACTTGTTGTATTCGGCGCATGTGACCAATAAAATTTGATTTGATTTGATTTGATTTGATAAATATTAATCTGGGCCAGGCACCCTGTTAGGGGTGTTTTGCACCGGGTGAAAGTTGATTACATTCTTTTTTGGATTCGGGCGTGAGCCCCGTTCAAACCCCACGGCGAAGTCGGTTCAAAACAAAAGTGACGTAATTAAGTACGTCGAGTAATGAGTAGGATTCAGTTTTTCCACATGCAAAAGTAATTGTTTATTTTATATAAACACTTTATCTGCCTTCCCAATGAAAACTAGTTTGAAAATCCGAACATTTTATTTGATGTTGAACGTTTCTGGACGACGCACCATGCTGCCTTATTGACAACATGACCGAGCGGCGCAGATTAGACTACTGTTCGATTTGAGAAGTGCGCTCTTCCCTCACCTCTTTTGCCCGTTCACGTCATAGACTGATAACCCCGCGGCTCAACGTAATCAAATCCACCCGTTGATTCCGCTTCACCGTTGCTGGTGTATATATGAGCTATAAATTAATGGTGCATATAGGCAAAGACAATCAGCACAAATTCACAAGCTATCGCTCATTCCAAATCTCACTCAGACATAGAAAAAACACACGAGCTTGCCAGGAGTCGAACCTAGAATCTTCTGATCCGTAGTCAGACGCGTTATCCATTGCGCCACAAGCCCGATACCTTTATATTACGCAACCATAACTCCACTCTCATTGGTTAATTTTGGATATTTGGTCACGCACGGCAATATGATTGGTTATTATGGTTATTGGTCGCATCAAATCTGCGGACATTGAGGGGATTCGATTAATCTGGGCCAGGCACCCGGTTAGGGGTGTTTTGCACCGGGTGAAAGTTGATTACATTCTTTTTTGGAATCGGGCGTGAGCCCCGTTCAAACCCCACGGCGAAGTCGGCTCAAAACCAAAGTGACGTAATTAAGTACGTCGAGTAATGAGTAGGATTCAGTTTTTCCACATGCAAAAGTAATTGTTTATTTTATATAAACACTTTATCTGCCTTCCCAATGAAAACTAGTTTGAAAATCCGAACATTTTATTTGATGTTGAACGTTTCTGGACGACGCACCATGCTGCCTTATTGACAACATGACCGAGCGGCGCAGATTAGACTACTGTTCGATTTGAGAAGTGCGCTCTTCCCTCACCTCTTTTGCCCGTTCACGTCATAGATTGATAACCCCGCGGCTCAACGTAATCAAATCCACCCGTTGATTCCGCTTCACCGTTGCTGGTGTATATATGAGCTATAAATTAATGGTGCATATAGGCAAAGACACTCAGCACAAATTCACAAGCTATCGCTCATTTCCAAATCTCACTCAGACACAGACAAAACACACGAGCTTGCCAGGAGTCGAACCTAGAATCTTCTGATCCGTAGTCAGACGCGTTATCCATTGCGCCACAAGCCCGATACCTTTTTATTACGCAACCATAACTCCACTCTCATTGGTTAATTTTGGATATTTGGTCACGCACGGCAATATGATTGGTTATTATGGTTATTGGTCGCATCAAATCTGCGGACATTGAGGGGATTCGATTAATCTGGGCCAGGCACCCGGTTAGGGGTGTTTTGGACCGGGTGAAAGTTGATTACATTCTTTTTGGAATCGGGCGTGAGCCCCGTTCAAACCCCACGGCGAAGTCAGTTCAAAACAAAAGTGACGTAATTAAGTACGTCGAGTAATGAGTAGGATTCAGTTTTTCCACATGCAAAAGTAATTGTTTATTTTATATAAACACTTTATCTGCCTTCCCAATGAAAACTAGTTTGAAAATTCGAACATTTTATTTTATGTTGAACGTTTCTGGACGACGCACCATGCTGCCTTATTGACAACATGACCGAGCGGCGCAGATTAGACTACTGTTCGATTTGAGAAGTGCGCTCTTCCCTCACCTCTTTTGCCTGTTCACGTCATAGACTGATAACACCGCGGCTCAGCATAATCAAATCCACCCGTTGATTCCGCTTCACCGTTGCTGGTGTATATATGAGCTATAAATTAATGGTGCATATAGGCAAAGACACTCAGCACAAATTCACAAGCTATCGCTCATTTCCAAATCTCACTCAGACACAGACAACACACACGAGCTTGCCAGGAGTCGAACCTAGAATCTTCTGATCCGTAGTCAGACGCGTTATCCATTGCGCCACAAGCCCGATACCCTTTTATTACGCAACCATAACTCCACTCTCATTGGTTAATTTTGGCTATTTGGTCGCGCACGGCAATATGATTGGTTATTATGGTTATTGGTCACATCAAATCTGAGGACATTGAGGGGATAAATATTAATCTGGGCCAGGCACCCTGTTAGGGGTGTTTTGCACCGGGTGAAAGTTGATTACATTCTTTTTTGGATTCGGGCGTGAGCCCCGTTCAAACCCCACGGCGAAGTCGGTTCAAAACAAAAGTGACGTAATTAAGTACGTCGAGTAATGAGTAGGATTCAGTTTTTCCACATGCAAAAGTAATTGTTTATTTTATATAAACACTTTATCTGCCTTCCCAATGAAAACTAGTTTGAAAATCCGAACATTTTATTTGATGTTGAACGTTTCTGGACGACGCACCATGCTGCCTTATTGACAACATGACCGAGCGGCGCAGATTAGACTACTGTTCGATTTGAGAAGTGCGCTCTTCCCTCACCTCTTTTGCCCGTTCACGTCATAGACTGATAACCCCGCGGCTCAACGTAATCAAATCCACCCGTTGATTCCGCTTCACCGTTGCTGGTGTATATATGAGCTATAAATTAATGGTGCATATAGGCAAAGACAATCAGCACAAATTCACAAGCTATCGCTCATTCCAAATCTCACTCAGACATAGAAAAAACACACGAGCTTGCCAGGAGTCGAACCTAGAATCTTCTGATCCGTAGTCAGACGCGTTATCCATTGCGCCACAAGCCCGATACCTTTTTATTACGCAACCATAACTCCACTCTCATTGGTTAATTTTGGATATTTGGTCACGCACGGCAATATGATTGGTTATTATGGTTATTGGTCGCATCAAATCTGCGGACATTGAGGGGATTCGATTAATCTGGGCCAGGCACCCGGTTAGGGGTGTTTTGCACCGGGTGAAAGTTGATTACATTCTTTTTTGGAATCGGGCGTGAGCCCCGTTCAAACCCCACGGCGAAGTCGGCTCAAAACAAAAGTGACGTAATTAAGTACGTCGAGTAATGAGTAGGATTCAGTTTTTCCACATGCAAAAGTAATTGTTTATTTTATATAAACACTTTATCTGCCTTCCCAATGAAAACTAGTTTGAAAATCCGAACATTTTATTTTATGTTGAACGTTTCTGGACGACGCACCATGCTGCCTTATTGACAACATGACCGAGCGGCGCAGATTAGACTACTGTTTGATTTGAGAAGTGCGCTCTTCCCTCACCTCTTTTGCCCGTTCACGTCATAGACTGATAACCCCGCGGCTCAACATAATCAAATCCACCCGTTGATTCCGCTTCACCGTTGCTGGTGTATATATGAGCTATAAATTAATGGTGCATATAGGCAACGACACTCAGCACAAATTCACAAGCTATCGCTCATTTCCAAATCTCACTCAGACATAGAAAAAACACACGAGCTTGCCAGGAGTCGAACCTAGAATCTTCTGATCCGTAGTCAGACGCGTTATCCATTGCGCCACAAGCCCGATACCTTTTTATTACGCAACCATAACTCCACTCTCATTGGTTAATTTTGGATATTTGGTCACGCACGGCAATATGATTGGTTATTATGGTTATTGGTCGCATCAAATCTGCGGACATTGAGGGGATTCGATTAATCTGGGCCAGGCACCCGGTTAGGGGTGTTTTGGACCGGGTGAAAGTTGATTACATTCTTTTTTGGAATCGGGCGTGAGCCCCGTTCAAACCCCACGGCGAAGTCAGTTCAAAACAAAAGTGACGTAATTAAGTACGTCGAGTAATGAGTAGGATTCAGTTTTTCCACATGCAAAAGTAATTGTTTATTTTATATAAACACTTTATCTGCCTTCCCAATGAAAACTAGTTTGAAAATTCGAAAATTTTATTTTATGTTGAACGTTTCTGGACGACGCACCATGCTGCCTTATTGACAACATGACCGTGCGCTCCTCCCTAACCTCTTTTGCCCGTTCACGTCATAGACTGATAACCCCGTGGCTCAGCATAATCAAATCCACCCGTTGATTCCGCTTCACCGTTGCTGGTGTATATATGAGCTATACATTAATGGTGCATATAAGCAAAGACACTCAGCACAAATTCACAAGCTATCGCTCATTTCCATATCTCACTCAGACAAAACACACGAGCTTGCCAGGAGTCGAACCTAGAATCTTCTGATCCGTAGTCAGACGCGTTATCCATTGCGCCACAAACCCGATACCTTTTTGTTATGCAACCATAACTCCACTCTCATTGGTTAATTTTGGATATTTGGTCGCACACGGCAACATGATTGGTTATTATGGTTATTGGTCGCATCAAATCTGCGGACACTTCGTCAACCATTTTGAAAAGAAGGTTGACGACATCCGATCCTCGTTTGTTAAGTCAAATGACACTGCTGGTCCTGCTCACACTGCCCTACCCTATGCTTTTATTTATTTCCCCCCTCTCTCTCCAGATAAAATCTTGCGACTTGTGACGGCAGGCCGCCCAACAACCTGCCCGCTTGACCCTATCCCCTCCTCTCTTCTCCAGACCATCTCCGGTGACCTTCTCCCTTACCTCACCTCGCTGATCAACTCATCCTTGACCGCTGGCTATGTCCCTTCCGTCTTCAAGAGAGCGAGAGTTGCACCCCTTCTCAAAAAACCAACACTCGATCCCTCTGATGTCAACAACTACAGACCAGTATCCCTTCTTTCTTTTCTCTCCAAAACTATTGAGCGTGCCGTCTTTAGCCAACTCTCTTGCTATCTCTCTCAGAATGACCTTCTTGATCCAAACCAGTCAGGTTTCAATACTGGTCATTCAACTGAGACTGCTCTTCTCTGTGTCACAGAGGCTCTCCGCACTGCTAAAGCTAACTCTCTCTCCTCTGCTCTTGTCCTTCTAGACCTGTCTGCTGCCTTTGATACTGTGAACCATCAGATCCTCCTCTCCACCCTCTCCGAGCTGGGCATCTCCGGCGCGGCTCACTCTTGGATTGCGTCCTACCTGACCGGTTGCTCCTACCAAGTGGCGTGGCGAGAAGCTGTCTCCGCACCACGTGCTCTCACCACTGGTGTCCCCCAGGGCTCAGGTCTAGGCCCTCTCCTATTCTCGCTATACACCAAGTCACTTGGCTCTGTCATATCCTCACATGGCCTCTCCTGTCATTGCTACGCTGACGACACACAACTAATCTTCTCCTTTCCCCCTTCTGATAACCAGGTGGCGAATCGCATCTCTGCATGTCTGGCATACATATCAGTATGGATGACGGATCACCACCTCAAGCTGAACCTCGGCAAGACGGAGCTCCTCTTCCTCCCAGGGAAGGACTGCCCGTTCCATGATCTCGCCATCACGGTTGACAACTCCGTTGTGTCCTCCTCCCAGAGTGCGAAGAGCCTTGGCGTGACCCTGGACAACACCCTGTCGTTCTCCGCTAACATCAAGGCGGTGACCCGATCCTGTAGGTTCATGCTCTACAACATTTGGAGAGTACGACCCTGCCTTACACAGGAAGCGGCACAGGTCCTAATCCAGGCACTTGTCATCTCCCGTCTGGATTACTGCAACTCACTGTTGGCTGGGCTCCCTGCCTGTGCCATTAAACCCCTACAACTCATCCAGAATGCCGCAGCCCGTCTGGTGTTCAACCTTCCCAAGTTCTCTCACGTCACCCCGCTCCTCCGCACACTCCACTGGCTTCCAGTTGAAGCTCGCATCTGCTACAAGACCATGGTGCTTGCCTACGGAGCTGTGAGGGGAACGGCACCTCCGTACCTTCAGGCTCTGATCAGTCCCTACGCCCAAACGAGGGCACTGCGTTCATCCACCTCTGGCCTGCTGGCTCCCCTATCTCTGCGCAAGCATAGTTCCCGCTCAGCCCAGTCAAAACTGTTCGCTGCTCTGGCACCCCAATGGTGGAACAAGCTCCCTCACAACGCCAGGACAGCGGAGTCACTCACCACCTTCCGGAGACATTTGAAACCCCACCTCTTTAAGGAATACCTGGGATAGGATAAAGTAATCCTTCTACCCCCCCCAAAAAAAAACATAAAATAAAAAAAAAACATTGTAAAGTGGTTATCCCACTGGCTATAAGGTGAATGCACCTATTTGTAAGTCGCTCTGGATAAGAGCGTCTGCTAAATGACATAAATGTAAATGTAATTGAGGGGATTCGATTAATCTGGGCCAGGCACCCGGTTAGGGGTGTTTTGCACATGGTGAAAGTTGATTACATTCTTTTTTGGAATCGGGCGTGAGCCCCGTTCAAACCCCACGGCGAAGTCGGTTCAAAACAAAAGTGACGTAATTAAGTACGTCGAGTAATGAGTAGGATTCAGTTTTTCCACATGCAAAAGTAATTGTTTATTTTATATAAACACTTTATCTGCCTTCCCAATGAAAACTAGTTTGAAAATTCGAACATTTTATTTGATGTTGAACGTTTCTGGACGACGCACCATGCTGCCTTATTGACAACATGACCGAGCGGCGCAGATTAGACTACTGTTTGATTTGAGAAGTGCGCTCTTCCCTCACCTCTTTTGCCCGTTCACGTCAAAGACTGATAACCCCGCGGCTCAGCATAATCAAATCCACCCGTTGATTCCGCTTTACCGTTGCTGGTGTATATATGAGCTATAAATTAATGGTACATATAGGCAAAGACACTCAGCACAAATTCACAAGCTATCGCTCATTTCCAAATCTCACTCAGACACAGACAAAACACACGAGCTTGCCAGGAGTCGAACCTAGAATCTTCTGATCCGTAGTCAGACGCGTTATCCATTGCGCCACAAGCCCGATACCTTTTAATTACGCAACCTAGAATCTTCTGATCCGTAGTCAGACGCGTTATCCATTGCGCCACAAGCCCGATACCTTTTTATTACGCAACCATAACTCCACTCTCATTGGTTAATTTTGGATATTTGGTCGCGCACGGCAATATGATTGGTTATTATGGTTATTGGTCGCATCAAATCTGCGGACATTGAGGGGATTCGATTAATCTGGGCCAGGCACCCGGTTAGGGGTGTTTTGCACATGGTGAAAGTTGATTACATTCTTTTTTGGAATCGGGCGTGAGCCCCGTTCAAACCCCACGGCGAAGTCGGTTCAAAACAAAAGTGACGTAATTAAGTACGTCGAGTAATGAGTAGGATTCCGTTTTTCCACATGCAAAAGTAATTGTTTATTTTATATAAACACTTTATCTGCCTTCCCAATGAAAACTAGTTTGAAAATTCGAACATTTTATTTTATGTTGAACGTTTCTGGACGACGCACCATGCTGCCTTATTGACAACATGACCGAGCGGCGCAGATTAGACTACTGTTCGATTTGAGAAGTGCGCTCTTCCCTCACCTCTTTTGCCCGTTAACGTCATGGGTCATAGACTGATAACCCCGCGGCTCAGCATAATCGAATTCGCCCGTTGATTCCGCTTCACCGTTACTGGTGTATTTATGAGCTATAAATGAATGGTGCATATAGGCAAAGACACTCAGCACAAATTCACAAGCTATTGCTCATTTCCAAATCTCACTCAGACAAAACACACGAGCTTGCCAGGAGACGAACCTAGAATCTTCTGATCCGTAGTCAGACGCGTTATCCATTGCGCCACAAGCCCAATACTTATTTATTTGGCAACCATAACTCCACTCTCATTGGTTAATTTTGGATATTTGGTCGCGCACGGCAATATGATTGGTTATTATCGTTATTGGTCGCATCAAATCTGCGGACATTGAGGGGATTCGATTAATCTGGGGCAGGCACCCGGTTAGGGGTGTTTTGCACCGGGTGAAAGTTGATTACATTCTTTTTTGGAATCGGGCGTGAGCCCCGTTCAAACCCCACGGCGTTGTCAGTTCAAAACAAAAGTGACGTAATTAAGTACGTCGAGTAATGAGTAGGATTCAGTTTTTCCACATGCAAAAGTAATTGTTTATTTTATATAAACACTTTATCTGCCTTCCCAATGAAAACTAGTTTGAAAAGTCGAACATTTTATTTTATGTTGAACGTTTCTGGACGACGCACCATGCTGCCTTATTGACAACATGACCGAGCGGCGCAGATTAGACTACTGTTCGATTTGAGAAGTGTGATCCTCCCTCACCTCTTTTGCCCGTTAACGTCATGGGTCATAGACTGATAACCCCGCGGCTCAGCATAATCGAATTCGCCCGTTGATTCCGCTTCACCGTTGCTGGTGTATATATGAGCTATAAATTAATGGTGCATATAGGCAAAGACACTCAGCACAAATTCACAAGCTATCGCTCATTTCCAAATCTCACTCAGACACAGACATAACTCCACTCTCATTGGTTAATTTTGGATATTTGGTCGCGCACGGCAATATGATTGGTTATTATGGTTATTGGTCACATCAAATTTGCGGACATTGAGGGGATTCGATTAATCTGGGCCAGGCACCCGGTTAGGAATCGGGCGTGAGCCCCGTTCAAAGCCCACGGCGAAGTCGGCTCAAAACAAAAGTGACTTAATTAAGTATGTTGAGTAATGAGTAGGATTCAGTATTTTCACATGCAAAAGTAATTGTTTATTTTATATAAACACTTTATCTGCCTTCCCAATGAAAACTAGTTTGAAAATTCGAACATTTTATTTGATGTTGAACGTTTCTGGACAACGCACCATGCTGCCTTATTGACAACATGACCGAGCGGCGCAGATTAGACTACTGTTCGATTTGAGAAGTGCGCTCCTCCCTAACCTCTTTTGCCCGTTCACGTCATAGACTGATAACCCCGCGGCGCAGCATAATCGAATCCCCCCGTTGATTCCGCTTCACCGTTGCTGGTGTACTCCCGAGTGGCGCAGTGGTCTAAGGCACTGCATCGCAGTGCTAGCTGTGCCACTAGAGATCCTGGTTCGAATCCAGGTTCTGTCGTAGTTCGATTCCCACGGGGGGCCAGTATGAAAAAAAAAATATATATATATATTATGTATGCACTCACTAACTGTAAGTCGCTCTGGATAAGAGCGTCTGCTAAATGACAAAAATGTAAAATATGTATATATGAGCTATAAATTAATGGCGCATATAGACAAAAACACTCAGCACAAATTCACAAGCTATCGCTCATTTCCAAATCTCACTCAGACACAGACAAAATACACAAGTTTGCCAGGAGTCGAACCTAGAATCTGATGATTCGTAGGCAGACGCATTATCCATTGCACCACAAGCCGGTTGTTCACAATTAATCCCACCGTAGCTGTCCTTTCATTGATCAACCCTAGATTCCTGGTGGAGGACGATCATTTGATTGGTGATTATAACCAATAATGTTTTTACAGAACAATACAATAGGCTTTATCATCAGAAATGACCCTGACGGAAACACACCTGATCATGTACAACTCTGTTTTTTAGGATGACTTTTTGTGCCCAGACAAGTGATGGAATATACACTGCTCAAAAAAATAAAGGGAACACTTAAACAACACAATGTAACTCCAAGTCAATCACACTTCTGTGAAATCAAACTGTCCACTTAGGAAGCAACACTGATTGACAATACATTTCACATGCTGTTGTGCAAATGGAATAGACAACAGGTGGAAATTATAGGCAATTAGCAAGACCACAGTCCACTTCTCAGTTCCTATGCTTCCTGGCTGATGTTTTGGTCACTTTTGAATGCTGGCGGTGCTTTCACTCTAGTGGTAGCATGAGACGGAGTCTACAACCCACACAAGTGGCTCAGGTAGTGCAGCTCATCCAGGATGGCACATCAATGCGAGCTGTGGCAAGAAGGTTTGCTGTGTCTGTCAGCGTAGTGTCCAGAGCATGGAGGCGCTACCAGGAGACAGGCCAGTACATCAGGAGACGTGGAGGAGGCCGTAGGAGGGCAACAACCCAGCAGCAGGACCACTACCTCCGCCTTTGTGCAAGGAGGAGCAGGAGGAGCACTGCCAGAGCCCTGCAAAATGACCTCCAGCAGGCCACAAATGTGCATGAGTCTGCTCAAACGGTCAGAAACAGACTCCATGAGGGTGGTATGAGGGCCCGACATCCACAGGTGGGGGTTGTGCTTACAGCCCAACACCGTGCAGGACGTTTGGCATTTGCCAGAGAACACCAAGATTGGCAAATTCGCCACTGGCGCCCTGTGCTCTTCACAGATGAAAGCAGGTTCACACTGAGCACATGTGACAGACGTGACAGAGTCTGGAGACGCCGTGGAGAACGTTCTGCTGCCTGCAACATCCTCCAGCATGACCGGTTTGGCGGTGGGTCAGTCATGGTGTGGGGTGGCATTTCTTTGGGGGGCCGCACAGCCCTCCATGTGCTCGCCAGAGGTAGCCTGACTGCCATTAGGTACCGAGATGAGATCCTCAGACCCCTTGTGAGACCATATGCTGGTGCGGTTGGCCCTGGGTTCCTCCTAATGCAAGACAATGCTAGACCTCATGTGGCTGGAGTGTGTCAGCAGTTCCTGCAAGAGGAAGGCATTGATGCTATGGATTGGCCCGCCCGTTCCCCAGACCTGAATCCAATTGAGCACATCTGGGACATCATGTCTCGCTCCATCCACCAACGCCACGTTGCACCACAGACTGTCCAGGAGTTGGCGGATGCTTTAGTCCAGGTCTGGGAGGAGATCCCTCAGGAGACCATCTGCCACCTCATCAGGAGCATGCCCAGGCGTTGTAGGGAGGTCATACAGGCACGTGGAGGCCACACACACTCTGAGCCTCATTTTGACTTGTTTTAAGGACATTACATCAAAGTTGGATCAGCCTGTAGTGTGGTTTTCCACTTTAATTTTGAGTGTGACTCCAAATCCAGACCTCCATGGGTTGATACATTTGATTTCCATTGATAATTTTTGTGTGATTTTGTTGTCAGCACATTCAACTATGTAAAGAAACAAGTATTTAATAAGATTATTTAATTCATTCAGATCTAGGATGTGTTATTTTAGTGTTCCCTTTATTTCTTTGAGCAGTGTACATTTGGCCATTGCAAGAGAATGTATTCGTGCGCTGTGAAGAAAAGCCTCAAAAACAGCGCAGAAGAAAAACGCATGTGTCTTGAGACGGATACTTCCATCATCAGTGACGGCTCCAGCTTTTTGGGGGCCCTAAGCAAGATTTGGTTGGGGTCTCCCCACCTCACCGCAAAACATTTTAGTGCCCCCCTCTTGACAGCTGAGAGGAAATGTTACGCTTTAAAGTTCATTTTCTGCAGTTCTACATAATTTGCAAAGGTGCAGAAAGAATATGTTGCCATTTTATAACAATTTTAATGGAATTCTACTCATTTTGCCATGGGGCAGAGATACATTTTTTGTTGTTGCAGTTTTACAGCTAATTTCATGCAAATCTACCCATTTTTCTATAGGGTAGAGAGAAATCTTTGCCAATTTGAAGCTAATTTCCTACAATTCTACACATTTTACCATGACTTATGCCATGTAAATATGATATCTGAGTGTGAATGACTAACAAAATCAATGGAGGGTCCCCTGAATGCCTGGTTGGTATTCGATTACTACAAGTTTAGATAGCTGGCTAGACTAACTACCAATCTAAAAATTGACATGGGTTATTGTCAGCCAATCCAGTGACTGACGTAAGATAAAAACTGCTGATGCATAACCAAATGACGAAATTGCACATGGTGTATTCTACCATTCTTACTCTCAATAGTAAGTTGAGACCCTGACTAAGTAAAAAAAAAAAAAAAAGGTTTTTAATATCTCAATTTTCTCCAACTACAGTTTCTGTCTTCCAAACTAATTTATATAAAAAGATGTATACAAAAAATCTTGACAATCATGAATGTTATACAGATATTGTCAAATGGTTGCAAAGAAGTCATTCTAAATATAAAATGTTGTACCAATTAGGATACACAAAGTCATATAATCCAAGATGGCGAAGTAGTGCAGTCCTGTTTCTGTCGTGTGTCTGTAAATAGCCTGTAAATACCCTGTTTTTTTGTATTTTTCGTACATATTTCCCTATCAGACTTTTCATCCTTCTACAAAATATACTTTCCTGCAACCCGCCTCACTCAATGTGGAACGGATTCTATTATTGACTTACCTTTTATCTAGAATCTAGAATCTCCAGTTGAAACTAGCTAGCCAGCTAACTAGCTACTTGCTATTAGCCACAGCTAGCGGTGTTTCACCCAGATCATTGGATTTTTTCAGCGGGATTAATTTTAATCACTGGACATTGATCACCGGATATTCGGCCAGTCTGCACAGCGCGTTATCGACCCAGAACATATCAGTTTTTCCGCCGGAATCACTGATTCACTGGACCTTTAACTCCGGATTCATCGCTACCAGCTGGCTACAACAAAACGGACGCTGTGGTCTGGCTAATCATCCCGAGCTAGGCCCATCTCCCGGCTATCTACCTCTCTATCAACCGGACGGGACCACCTAGTGTTGACACGGAGCCCCGCCGATCCTACACGACTGGTCTGCCGACGAAATCGTCTGATGTGGTTACGACGTTAACCACGAAGATACCATCCATCTGCTAGCCCTGGCCCGTTAGCACACGTTATCCGTGGCCTCTTACTCACTAAACTGAACTAGCTACTGAACTAGCTACTTGCTATTAGCCACAGCTAGCGGTGTTTCACCCAGAATATTGGATTTTTTTCCGCGGGATTAATTTTTAATCACTGGACATTGATCACCGGATATTCGGCCAGTCTGCACAGCGTTATCGACCCAGAACATATCAGTTTTTCCGCCGGAATCACTGAATCACTGGACCTTTAACTCCGGATTCATCGCTACCAGCTGGCTACAACAAAACGGACGTAGCACACGCTAGCCGTGGCCTCTTACTCACTAGCGCTTCACCACCGGACCTTATGATAACTCAGCTATACAGCTGATATCTGCTGGACTGTTCCTTTTTACGGTACTACATCCTGTTTATGTTTAGCCTCAGCCCAAACATGGTTAGTTTATTGTTGTTTCGGTTATTTCTAATTGTACTATATCACTGTAGACCCCCAGCCTAGCTAAACCTGCCTTAGTTAGCTCCTTTGTCCCTCCCCCATACACTCAGAGACCGACTCAATTGATGCCTCTAGAGATACTATCTCTTTCATTGTTACCCAACGCTTAGGTTTACCTCCACTTTACTCATATCCTTCCATATCCTTGTCTGTACATAATGCCCTGAATCTTTTCTATAACACCCGGAAATCTGCCCCCTTTATTCTATGTACCCAACGCACTAGAAGACCAGTTCTTAAAGCCTTTAGCCGTATCCTTATTCTAGTCCTCCTCTGTTCCTCTGGTGATGTAGAGGCTAACCCAGGCCCTGTAGCCCCCAGTATCACTCCTACTCCCCAGGAGCTATCATTTGATGACTTCTGTAATCCCAAAAGTCTTGGTTTCTTGCACATAAATATCAGAAGTCTACTTCCTAAGTTTGAGTTATTCACTGCGTTAGCACACTCTGCCAACCCTGATGTTCTAGCAGTGTCTGAATCCTGGCTCAGGAAGGCCACCAAAAATTCTGAAATTTCCATTCCCAACTATAACATTTTCCGTCTAGATAGAACTGCCAAAGGGGGTGGAGTTGCAATCTACTGTAGAGATAGCCTGCAGAGCTCTATCATACTATCCAGGTCTGTGCCCAAATAGTTTGAGCTTCTACTTCTAAAAATCCACCTTTCCAGAAATAAGTCTCTCACTGTTGCCGCTTGCTACAGACCCCCCTCAGCCCCCAGCTGTGCCCTGGACACCATATGTGAATTGATTGCCCCCCATTTATCCTCTGAGTTTGTACTGCTTGGTGACCTAAATTGGGATATGTTTAATACCCCAGCCATCCTACAATCCAAGCTAGATGCCCTCAACCTCACGCAAATTATCAACGAACCTACCAGGTACAACCCTAAATCCTTAAACATGGGTACCCTCATAGATATCATCCTGACTAACATACCCTCTAAATACACCTCAGCTGTCTTCAACCAGGATCTCAGCGATCACTGCCTTATTGCCTGCGTCCGTAACGGGTCCGCGGTCAAACGACCACCCCTCATCACTGTCAAACGCTCCCTAAAACACTTTAGCGAGGAGGCCTTCCTAATTGACCTGGCCCAGGTATCCTGGATGGATATAGATCTCATTCCGTCAGTAGAGGATGCCTGGTTGTTCCTTAAAAGTAATTTCCTCTCAATCTTAAATAAACATGCCCATTCAAAAAATACAGAACTAAGAACCGATATAGCCCCTGGTTCTCCTCAGACTTGACTGCCCTTGACCAGCACAAAAACATCCTGTGGCGTACAGCATTAGCATCAAATAGCCCCCGCGATATGCAACTTTTCAGGGAAGTTAGGAACCAATATACACAAGCAGTCAGGAAAGCAAAGGCTAACTTTTTCAAACAGAAATTTGCATCCTGTAGCACTAACTCCAAAAAGTTTTGGGACACTGTAAAGTCCATGGAGAATAAGAGCACTTCCTCCCAGCTGCCCACTGCACTGAGGCTAGGAAACACTATCACCACCGATAAATCTACAATAATCGAGAATTTCAACAAGCATTTTGCTACAGCTGGCCATGCTTTCCATCTGGCTACCACTAACCCGGCCACCAACTCTGCACCCTCTGCTGCAACTTGCCCATGCCCCCCCCGCTTCTCCTTCACACAAATTCAGACAGCTGATGGTTTGAAAGCGCTGCAAAATCTAGACCCCTACAAATCAGCTGGGCTAGACAATCTGGACCCTTTCTTTCTAAAACTAGCCGCCGAAATTGTCGCAACCCCTATTACTAGTCTGTTCAACCTCTCTTTCATAACGTCTGAGATCCCCAGAGATTGGAAAGCTGCCGCGGTCATCCCCCTCTTCAAAGGGGGTGACACTCTAGATCCAAACTGCTACAGACCTATATCCATCCTGCCCTGCCTTTCGAAAGTATTCGAAAGCCAAGTTAACAAACAGATCATCGACCATTTCGAATACCACCGTACCTTCTCCGCTATGCAATCCGGTTTCCGAGCTGGTCACGGGTGCACTTCAGCCACGCTCAAGGTCCTAAACGATATTATAACCACGATTGATAATAGACAGTACTGTGCAGCCGTCTTCATCGACCTGGCCAAGGCTTTCGACTCTGTCAACCACCGCATTCTTATTGGCAGACTAAATAGCCTTGGTTTCTCAAATGACTGCCTCGCCTGGTTCACCAACTACTTCTCAGATAGAGTTCAGTGTGTCAAATCGGAGGGCCTGTTGTCTGGACCTATGGCAGTCTCTATGGGGGTGCCACAGGGTTCAATTCTTGGGCCGACACTTTTCTCCGTGTATATCAATGATGTCGCTCTTGCTGCTGGTGACTCTCAGATCCACCTCTACGCAGACGACACCATTTTGTATACATCTGGCCCTTCATTGGACACTGTGTTAACAAACCTCCAAACGAGCTTCAATGCCATACAACAATCCTTCAGTAGCCTTCAACTGCTCTTAAACACTAGTAAAACTAAATGCATGCTTTTCAATCGAACGCTGCTAGCACCCGCCCACCCGACTAGAATCACCACTCTCGACGGGTCTGACCTAGAGTATGTGGACAACTACAAATATCTAGGTGTCTGGTTAGACTGTAAACTCAACTTCCAGACTCACATAAAGAATCTCCAATCCAAAGTTAAATCTAGAATCGGCTTCCTATTTCGCAACAAAGCCTCCTTCACTCATGCTGCCAAACATGCCCTCGTAAAACTGACTATCCTACCGATCCTTGACTTCGGCGATGTCATTTACAAAATAGCCTCCAACACTCTACTCAGCAAATTGGATGTAGTCTATCACAGTGCCATCCGTTTTGTCTCCAAAGCCCCATACACTACCCACCACTGTGACCTGTACGCTCTTGTTGGCTGGTCCTCACTACATGTCCGTCGTCAAACCCACTGGCTCCAGGCCATCTATAAATCACTGCTAGGCAAATCCCCGCCTTATCTTAGCTCATTGGTCACCATAGCAGCACCCACCCGTAGTCTGCGCTCCAGCAGGTATATCTCACTGGTCATTCCCAAAGCCAACACCTCCTTTGGCCGCCATTCCTTCCAGTTCTCTGCTGCCAATGACTGGAACGAATTGCAAAATCTCTGAAGCTGGAGACTCTTATCTCCCTCAATAACTTTAAGCATCAGTTGTCAGAGCACCTTACCGATCACTGCACCTGTACACAGCCCATCTGAAATTAGCCCACCCAACTACCTCATCCCTATATTGTTATTTATTTTGCTCTTTTGCACCCCAGTATCTCTATTTGCACATCATCTCTTGCACATCTAGCATTCCAGTGTTAATACTATTGTAATTATTCTGCACTATAGCCTATTTATTGCCTTACCTCCATAACTTGCTACATTTGCACACACTGTATATATATTTTCTGTTGTATTTCTGACTTTGTTTTTATCCCATATGTAACTCTGTGTTGTTTTTATTGCACTACTTTGCTTTATCTTGGCCAGGTCGCAGTTGTAAATGAGAACCTGTTCTCAACTGGCTTACCTGGTTAAATAAAGGTGAAATAAAAATAAATAAAAAATACATACATTTTATTTTTTATCACCAACTATACTAATGCCTGTTGGGGAAATATAATATAATAATATAATATGTCTGACACCAGACTGGATCAGACGGCCCAGCACACAGCAGGACTGCTCCCCATGTCCCAGTTGTGTCTGAGGGAAATGAGATCCTATCCTGGACAAACTGTCCCCCTTGTGTCCCCAGAGAGCGTTGGCCCAGAGATAGCGCGGCGCTATGAAGCGACTGTGCATTTGCAGCAGGCCCCAATCCGACAGCCTGCCCCCTTATGGGCTGCAGTGTTCAGGCATAAGACCAATCTGCAGAACAGGACACTGATTAGACAGGGACCATGGTTATATTTCACATAGCCGATAGCCCCTCACAGCCTTGCATACTGATACCCTGATTACAACCACTTATTTTACAGCTATTTATAATTTTGTATTATCAATCCAAACTGCTTGTACAAATACTTGACACAGTTCCTGGGTACTTGATTATGATAACCAATTCTGATACAGTCCCATGGGATATGATACATCTCACTAAAGCTATACATTTGCACAAACCTTTCCGTGTAAGAGGAGATATGATAAATCATCATATAAATCAATTCATGGAATCAATTTAATGCTGAAGGAGGAGCCCTATTTAACATGTTCAAGTGACTGTGGGGCAAGATAAGCATGGTGCAAAAAATTGGGAGTTTCAGCCCACAACTGGTGTGGCAGAAATGGTGATTAATAACAAGGGAGAGAGAAGTCATTGTGAATATTGGAATGCAGAGAGCAGTGGCAGGGAGGCTGCAGGCAATTACCTCTGCTCTCAATGCTGAGGAAGTACAAAGGTAGCCGGGTCTACGATTTCACTAGAGCCGCCACGGAAAACAGGTGGCTACCTTGGGGCTGTGTGTGATATAGAAAACAACGTTCCAACATAACGAGATATATGTCATTAGTTGTAACGAAAAAACCTTGGGAGATAGTATTCTATTATCCCCTCTGTTGGATGCTGCTGAGAATTGTCCACATCACTTCAAAAAATCCAAATTATAGACTAAATCATCCACAGAAACCACTTATTAGTCTGCCAATGTAAGGAAATTAGCTTGATTTCCTTTTATTTGTAAAAAATAAATAAAAAAATTTTACAATACAAAACATGAACATACAAAAGACAACATATAGACGCACACGAACATCAACAACATCACACCTGCCCAGACCCACCTGTTCTCACCCGTCTCCAGTGCCTGCACTACTCTCCATCACGTCATCAAATTGCACCATTTTGTTATTCTCAGTCGCCCACGCTCTTTCAATATTTAGATAATGAAGCATATGATTTTTCCATTGTCTTCACGACAGAGGGTTGGTTTATTTACAGTTAAGTATACGTTTTTTTCAAGATAATTGACAAGAAGAGTATCGTCCAACCCATCGGGTATCTCACTGCACTCATATGACAGGTCTTGAAATATGCAAACAAACGGATTAAAAGCACATTTACATTGTAATACTTCTGACAGCCAACTTTCTAACTCAAATATCTACATTGGTCAGTCCAAAATTGCTTTTTAATTCTGTAATGGAAAAACATGTATTTCCTATTACCAAGTAATTGACTGTTTCTATACCTTTTAGTTTTCCATGTTATTATCGGTGCATTCCGAAAAAGCTATCCAAGGATTGTTCAATAAGACTGTTTTTTTGCCAGTGATATTGGTTCTTGTAGAATCCGTTTCATTTTCTTCCATATTGTTATAAACTATGAAGTTGTTAAATGTTCTTAGCTGTATCCTTTGAAAATAGACACGTGAAAATATTCTGGGGGTGAGCATGCGCATCTTCAATATTTACCCATTGTTCCTTTTTAGTGCATTTAACAATGTCTCAAGTAAAAGCCTTGGGTGGCGAGTTGATACAATTCCAAGTCTGGGAGGTTAAAACCACCCTCAGACTTAGGGAGATGTAAAACGTTCCGTTTTATTCTGTGAGTTTATGAGCTTGATTTCCTTGGACGCTAGCCCAGTCAAGCTGTGTGATATCTTGAAGTGGGCCTTCTGTTTTGCTCATCCACTGAAAGTGACAATGAACATACCAACCATGGAATGATTTTTCAGCCATTATTTTCCATTGAACATACCAACCATGGAATGATTTTCCAGCCATTATTTTCCATTCTGTGAACAACATTTTTTGTTCAAGTCTATTTTTATTAAAGCATTTCAAGTACTTCAAAAAAATTATAATAATCTTTGCACAATACTTTTAGCAATTTTAGTAAATTTTTTAAAAGTGAGCAAAATAGGAAACAGAACCAAAAAAAGAAAAGAAAAGAAAAGTAAATCATAAAGAAAATTGAAGATACTGTATAAAACACAGCGGACATTAAAATCAGACAGTAGTATTAGACTTTTTCCATTCTGGATTCTCTCGGTTTACATCACTTACATTTCAGAGCACACTTTTCTCAAATAATTTTAGCAAGACAAATGAAAGACAGAAATGAAAATCCCAGGCACCTCCCCCTATACACCCACCTATTACCTTACCACAGGATCAAAAAATCTATGAGAAGAATGATTAAAGATGATCACACTCAGATGAGCCTTACTAATGCCAAAGGTAATGAGAAACAATATTTTACTATCCAGCACAAACCTATCCCCACCAGCACCAAACAGAAAGAACAGAGAAATACATTTTAGAATCAAGGATCAGTTTTGTTTCTATTTCAGAGGCTCTCTTGTAGACATTGTATGTGGCCATTTTGTCATTGACCAGTTTTGGGAGGAAACAATGCAGGCATTAGTATGTGAAGAGGCCTAAGCTCCAGCACACTCTGCCTAGGGTCTACCTACCTGATAAGGCATAAATGGGCCATAATCAGTCATAAAATATCAATATATAGTCACATATAATTTATATGGGACAAACAAAGTCATCATAAATAAAAGGACTTAGGGTTTCTGGGTTACCTCCTGACCTTGATTCCTAGTCTATGTTCATTCTGAGAAACTCATGAGAGACCTTGGTAACAGGCTTTGAAAGACTTTCAACACCTGCCACACAAAGACAGGAAAGCAAACAGGACAGTACATTTATCCCACATCCTCTCCTCTCCCTACAGTCAGTGAAATTGACCTTCTAAAAGACACCTGAAGTCAATCAGTGCCACTTTTGCAATCTGTTTCCTCAAGCCTCCTGAGACTTCAGCACTCCAAGCTGATAAACAGAGTATCTTTGGATATCCTGCCTTCTGGGTTTGTCCTGGTCTCTGTGGCTCTGAGCTGGGGATACATTACAAACCCCACTGACCTCCAGTCAGACTGTGGAGTTGCAATGGCCTCAGGAGAATCAGACTCAACTCCATTTAGGCACATTGTTTATGTCTTTACACAAACCACAGACTATGACATACATGTTTATTTTGGTGGAGATCATCCCCATGGCAGAGCTATGTCCTTCCAATAGAGATGTGGGGTTAGGGAGAGAGAGGACATGGAAATGGTAGCCAAAGGGAGAAAAGTTACAGATAATTGGTAGCCTTCCCGATCTCAGTTCATATGTACCAGCTTGGCATAGCTGGACACTCAGACATTAAGCCATTGTTGGACTTTATCAATACATTTCCTCCACATACAAATATCTGAATTGCTAAAACAAGAAACAAAAGAAAAAGAAACCAACAATCACATTGAAGCCATCCAGGATCTTCATCTGGCAAACCATTCATCACATTCCTAATGCATGCCATAAGTGTAGAGGATTCCTCAAGCTGCCATCAAACTGGTATGTAACAGGGCAATCAGTTGTTCCCAGGTCAGCTCTTAAAGACTGTGCGTTTTATTAAGGTAACAACATTGGTGAGGGCAGCTGAGCTAGGTGAGAGCATGTCCAGAC
Source organism: Coregonus clupeaformis (assembly GCF_020615455.1). Lineage (NCBI taxonomy): Eukaryota > Metazoa > Chordata > Actinopteri > Salmoniformes > Salmonidae > Coregonus > Coregonus clupeaformis. The sequence goes on from NW_025534686.1 coordinate 65,190, forward strand.
CAGTACAGGACAGTGACTGTCTGTGATGCTCTCTGTAATATTGCCCCCTATGGACCCTGGCCTGTGTTCGCAGGCTCTGGCCAAGGCCCTGTGACTTGAAGGATATGATGTGACTATGTTCAGTGGCATAGTCATGAGGTGTAGCACCAGCCAGCCCTCGGACAGCCTTGTATGCTAAAGCACTGAAGATGCTCTCATTTCTCCCTCCATCCTACCCATCTCTCACATGGAATGATCAATAGACAAGTACATCTGCTGTATTTAGTGGTTGTTCAGCGATTCACATCAATGCATTGAGTCAGAAAAAATAGCTGAAGAGAACAATGTCATTTAAATAAAAAATTAAAAAGCTAGTCACATCCCCAAACTGCACCTCTAGAAGCAAACCTGTCTGAATATGACACCTTCCACCAGCCCAATGATATCCCACTACATCACATCCAAATATCACTACAACTCTGTCGCCTCTCTATACCCTCCAGTCCTCTGACAGAGGACTGCTTTAATCTTATTCAGCTTTATTTTTACATTTCCTCCATTTCCTTCTGACAACCGAGGTCTGTTCTGATTCACCCCACAGCAGCTGCTAAATGTGACAGACAGGGCTGTTTTTCATTTTATTAATCCTGAGAGAGTGAATTAAAACAGTAAATAATCTTTATCAGACAGCAGGAAAACATTCGATTTCATATGATACAAAGAAAATAATCTATATCTCAATATCTGTACAATTGCAAGCAGAAAGAACATGTATGCTTTGGGAAAAAAAGCCTGCGTATTTTTTCTTATGTTTTGATTTAAAAAATAATAATACATTGGCAAATTAGTCTCTTCTGCTACAATGTCTCACATCCTAGCCTTGCATGGCAGCAAAAACCCATGTGACCTGCAGTCCTGTTTTCCTGCTCAGGAGGGCAGCACTTCAGAAAGGAAAAACAGATGGAAAGAAATAACCTAAAAGGAGGAGAGGAGAGGCTGCATTACCACAATGCTGCTCCTCTCCCCTGCACTCCAGTTAAAAAGAAAGAAACAAAGGTAGACCACATAACAGAAATCAGTCATTTTCTCTTCCCGTCATTGCCTAGAGCTTTCCTGTAATATCTTCTGCTTACAGCTGTGTGAACGACAGCTCGACTGGCTCCCAGAGCAGTGGTGTTGAGTAAGTCCATTAGGTCCTGGAACTGTATGTTTTGTCTATTGAAATCAGTTCTGTTGCCAGTTTTAGTTTTGCAGATGGGTGGTTGCAATGAATGGTACAGGTAACTCTTTGGAGTGAAGTGTTCCCACTGTAGGCACTAGGAAGAACCAAGGCAAAGAGGGGCCTAGTGTCTCAGCGTCTCATCTGGCCCAACTGATAGTTCTCTCTGGGCTGGCGTTGGTTGCGCTGCTGCTGGGGCTGCTGGGCATTCGATTGCTGCTGTCTCCTCCTCTTCAACGTGCCTGCATGGGAGACAGGAACACACCGCTCTCAACATCATAACACTCACACACATACCTGCATGCATAAAATGAACCAGAGTTACACATACAATATGATACACTATGAATCTTGTCTCCCCCCATCTTCAGTCTAGCTGGGGAGATACGTTTTTTCCCAAGTGTTGAGGCGTGACGTACCTGGCAGTGGCTTGGGTGGGGGCAGTTTGGGGTTGCTGCTGGGTGTGTGGACACTGCAGATCTTGATGAAACCAGCCATCAGCATGATGAGAGCAATGCCCATCAGCAGCACTGCCCACCAATGAGCCTGGAACACATAGAACACAAGTCATGTTTTTTCAGTGTCGGACACAACTTTCATATTGAAACTGGTCAGAAAATGTTATGTAAAGTGTATTTAGCTCCTGAAATTGTTTTAATGCCAACGGGAGAGACATTTTCAGCAGGAGGGTGAACTAATATTCTGAACACAGGTAGCTACAGTATAACTAAGACATTGGCTGGGCCTGGGACACCAACCACTATCCACTCTGCGATGTTCTCGTAGAGCTCTGCGTTGAAGATGGCTTTCTTTAGCCTGGCCAGGGGGCCGTCTGCGTCCACCAGCCGACACCTCATGAACACGTCGCAGTAGCCCTTGAAGTCGTTGCAGGGCGAGCCGGGCTGCAGCGTGGTGATCTTCTTGCTGAAGAAGCGGGCCCACTTCTCAGAGCCCGTGCTGCTGCAGGTGTCTGGTTTCACTGCAGGGTGGGGGAGGAGAGATGGGGAACACCACTGTGAGGTCACTGCTAACAGCACAGTCTTGGTGGTTTAAGATACATGTCATAATGAGACGAATGGCCCATAATGGGCCAATGATAGTGGTAACAGGTAAATAACAGACACTTACTTTTCTCCTGACAGCAGACGTGGCACAGCTCAGTCTCGTCTGTGCCTTCAATACTGGCACATGTACACACCTCCAGACTATACTTCTCACAGATGGAGCCAGAGCAGCCCTGGCGGACAGAGAGGGTGAGAGGGAAAGGGAAAACGAGGGGGAGAGTGTCAGCTATGCTCTATAGTCATGATTAAAAGCACTTCAACACACGTTTGGTCAGAGAGTTAGACCATACCCCGTTGAGGCAGACTTGTGTCTCTCCATGGCAGGCGGTGAAGTTGGCTTTGGGTTCAGAGGTGGGGCACTGGGCAGTGCCTCCGTTACACATACCCTGTTCAGCACACTCTGACTCCTCTCTACACTTATCATTGGAGCCCTTGAAGGAGCACGTAGGTGAACAGCATGGACCCTGGCTGGGACTGACCACACAGAACACACACACCAAGTCAGCTTCAACTTACTTTTTACTAAGTCAGAAACAGAAACAAGTTGAATACTATATTAAATAAATACTACAACAGTACTAACCGTAAAAAACAAAAACAAACATTTTGTTGTACATTATTGACCAGTTACCTGCAGATTTTGCCGGGCTTGAGTTTGCACTTGTTGCCGTCGACCTCGTTGGCGTTGTAGCAGCACTCGTCTTTACACTGGTCACTGTAACCACAGTCACACTGCTCCCCTGCCTCCACCAGACCATTACCACAGATGGGCTGGCCAGACTCTGCACAAACACACAGGAAGGAGTGATGAGATGCAGTAGAGGACACATAACCTTGGATGCCCATTCCAATGACAAGCGCACCCACACAACACACACACACAGCACTTACCCACAAAGCAGTTGCCCCTCTTCTTCTCCAGGACCTGGCTGATGTTCCTCACGCTGCAGATGGAGAACTTGTTGTTGTTGAGCTTGTCTCCTGACGTGGCCCGGGCGTACATGATGTAGTTGCCCTGCTCCTTCTTCTCCTGGGCCTTCGACTCTCCTGGAGTGCACTCTGTCCCAGAGTCATGCTGTCAAATCATAGGGAAGAGGTTCACAGTGAGGCAATGCGTATCCCTCTCCTCCCTCCACAGAGGGCAATAACATAGCCTCCTCCACTACTGTGACTTTAATCCAAGAGAGATCCTATGGTGAATATCTCAACAAAGTGTTAATCAAGTATATACAACTGATTAGCATGTGAAGTGTGATTTGGTAAGAGCTGTGCACTGAGATAAAAGACCAGGCTACAACCAGACAAGGCCCAGGCCAGAATACTCACCGGAGAGCCAAAGTTGTGTCCAACCTCGTGTGCGAAGGTGATGTGGGAGACCTTGGGGGGTACGTGGGAGGCGTAGTTCTGCACCGTGATGATGCCTGTGTTCAGAGACTTCTTCTTCCCATCAGAGTACAACTTACTCTTCTCACAGATACCCCCGGAGCTCCCTAAGAACACAGTAAAACCACTCATCAAGATTACATACAGTACACACCATGGAGGAGGAGGATTCTCTCTTTCACACTGTACAGCACCCAACAGACTACCAGGACTATATTGAGGATTTCCATGCCATTGAGGATGTACTGTCTCCCATTGCTGTAGTTTCCAACTCTGACACAAGTGACAGTGAAATGAAGTGACACTCTTATTGGAGTAAATTAAACCTGATACTCTGCCTGGAGTGAATAAGCAGAAGTCTTTTCTACTGTAGGGGAGCAGAGGGCATTTGGGCCCAGTAGCCACCCTTGTAGGTGAGACACAGACAGCAGCAGGAAGAGCAGAGCAGAGCAGCCAGGTGGTGCTGAATATGCCCGCAGGAGGAGAGTGACAGCTCGGGCACAGCAGGGGAGCTGAAGGGCGCTGCTCCAGAGTCGCTGAGAATGCCAATTTCAATCCGCTCACTTACCCATTCTCAAAGAGAGAAACATACTGTCTGGAGCAGACACATAGACAGACATGGCCGGTCAGCTGTATAGTGCGAGTGTGGAGCATACTCACACACTTCGATTTTTCTCAATCAATTTGGGAAACCTGGTTGACTGTTCTGATTGAGTAGTTTCATGTTGTGTTCAAAGGGAGTGTTTAAAGTCAGCTCAGATAGTGGGAGTGAGCAGTAGCAGACAGAGCGGAGTCAGAATAGGCTTCCCCGCCCCAACCTGCTGTACTATCAGATTCAGCTGGCATACTGCCGGTCTGCCTCTGGGCTCCCCCTGCACTCAACACTGCCCTGTCTGAGATCACAGAGTGTGTGTGTGAGATTGTATGTTTATTTATTTTCCCTTTTGTACTTTAACTATTTGCACATCATTACAACACGGTATATAGACATAATATGACATTTGAAATGGCTCTATTCCTTTGGAACTTTTGTGAGTGTAATGTTTACTGTTCATTTCTATTGTTTATTTCACTTTTGTTTATTATCTATTTCACTTGCTTTGGCAATTTTAACATATGTTTCCCATGCCAATAAAGCCCCTGAAATTGAGAGAGAGAGAAGGTCCAATCTCTCCTACAACTGTGGACTAGAGAGGATTTCTATTTTCTAACCAGCCAGGCTAGGAGGACTGGGGCTCTGCTCTGCTGGAATACCAGGCAGTGGCGAAATCTTTATCTGAGAATAGACTGTGTGCTTAGTCATAAGGAGGCAACACCTTTGACAACAACATCTTTTAGGCACACAGAAACATGAAACCAAAGCACTTTACAGTTTGGCATATATTTGTGTGTGTGTGTGTGGTGTGGTATGTGGTGTGTGTGTGTGTAGGAGGAATGCCTCCATTGAAGTCATTTATGAGTGTGTGGTAATGGATCAAATTCATTAAGAAGCCCATTACCCAGGTCTGACTGGTGTCTCTAGTGGCCGTTTGTTCTCAGTCCACTCCGCTGGAGCATTCTAGGCAGATCTCTTCTCTACTAGCCCACAGCCCACATCCTCCCTCTACAGCTCTACATGCCCAGATCGATTCAGCCGGTTTAGAACATTGCTTATTTGCCTGTATTGATTCCTAGTGTTTGTTGTTGTTTTTCATCCTGGGTTCTGTCAGAAGTTAATCAAGACATGTTGACGATACCTGGGCCAACTGACACTGACCCTTCATTTAAACCTCATGAAGGAAAACACAGCCTGAACTCTGACCTCTGGGGCTGCTGCTCATTGAAAGAAACCTATAGCAGTAACATGTGAACTTGGGGTTCAACTACAGTACTGTCCACTCTCTCTACATCTTGACTATTACTGAGAGGATATCCCGAACCAGGCACAGCCTGCATCTGTATGGACTCCTGTTCTATCCGATTATGACCCGTCAGACAGCACTGTAGAGCTCTGGGTCACACTCAACAACTTCATATTATTCTAGTGTGAACCATTCATTCAGAGGTGTTGAGCCTGTACTCGTTTAGGCTACTTGTGTGTGTATATGTGTGTGTGACAGGACCATTTGTGTGCTGTGGCTCTCTTGTTGATTTCTCCCCTCTCACAGTCCACACAACTGACTGACTGACTGGCTGACTGACTGGCAGCCTGTCACCACTATGGGGTTGGGGGAGATCAGAGGGAGACCCAGCTGCAGGCTATAGAAAGGGGTGTGTGATCATCTCCATGGACTGTTTCACATTCTACAAATGTCTAAGAACTTCCTTCAGAAGAAGGACCCTGTATGTAGCTTATTTGTCCTTGGGTGAACCTGGTTTGGAGAACGCTGTAGTTTTGACAAACACCCAGGAAGGGAGAAAGCGGAAATCGCAAAAGTGCTGAGCGGGCAAAAATTCAACAACTTCAAAATGCATTTCAAGTGGAAACAGCGTGGAGACGATGCCTAGGCAAATCCTCCTCTGCCTTGAAAATTAAATTACAGACATGCTGGTGGAACGAGAGAGAGAGGTGGGGGGAGAGCGAGGGGAGAAAGAGAGAAAGTGGGGATATTGCAGTGACTGAGATGGAGCAGCTTATCAGAGGGCATGTGCTGGGGTTAATGGACACGCTGAGGTTCATTGAGAGTTCTGATAAACATCCTCAGAGTGCAGGACTCAGAGGGCAGAGCAGGGAACCTGCAGCAAAGCCTCTGCTTCCTCTCCTCCTTACAATGGAGCGATCCCATTAGAGATACTGGAGCCAGGGAGTCTCTCACAGACCACTGAACACTTGGGTGACTTCTTGGATCCTTCCTACTCTTTAAGAAGGCATAAATGTCCACTATTCTCAGTTTTCTTTTTAAATTTTCGCCTGAATTCCTACCCTGAGAGTCTTTATGCCAATGAATGCAGTACACAAGTTCAATTGGTGTGTGTGTGTGTGTGTGTGTGTGTGTATGTGTGTGTGTGTGTGTGTGTGTGTGTACCTGCAGGAGCTCCGACCCAGGCCAGGCCCAGCACCCCGTCATCAAAGTCCCTGTCGCTGAAGACGTAGGCCAGGCAGTAGTCGTCATGGTTCTGTTCTGAGTTGAGCTCCAGGAACTTCTCCACCCCGATGTTAGCGAAGCGGAACGGATTGGTGTTGTCCCGCTCATCACTGGTCGTGTTTATCTGAATAGATAGAGAGGAATGGGCTCACTGAATAGGTCATGAGCAGGTAATCACACATACACGCTTATGCACACGTACACTACCAGTCAAAAGTTTGGACACACCTACTCATTCAAGGGTTTTTCTTTATTCTTTACATTGTAGAATAATAGTGAAGACATCAAAACTATGAAATAGCACATATGGAATCATGTAGTAACCAAAAAGTATTAAACAAATCAAAATATATTTTATATTTGAGATTCTTCAAATAGCCACCCTTTGCCTTGATGACAGCTTTGCACACTCTTGGCATTCTCTCAAACAGCTTCATGAGGTAGTCACCTGGAATGCATTTCAATTAACAGGTGTGCCTTCTTAAAAGTTAATTTGTGGAATTTCTTTCCTTCTTAATGCGTTTGAGCCAATCAGTTGTGTTGTGACAAGGTAGGGGGGTATACAGAAGATAGCCCTATTTGGTAAAATACCAAGTCCATATTATGGCAAGTACAGCTCAAATAAGCAAAGAGAAACGGCAGTCCATCATTACTTTAAGACATGAAGGTCAATATGGAAAATGTCAAGAACTTTGAAAGTTTCTTCAAGTGCAGTCGCAAAAACCATCAAGCGCAATGATTAAACTGGCTCTCATGAGGACCACCACATGAATGGAAGACCCAGAGTTACCTCTGCCGCAGAGGACAAGTTCATTAGAGTTACCAGCCTCAGAAATTGCAGCACAAATAAATGCTTCACAGAGTTCAAGTCACAGACACATCTCAACATCAACTGTTCAGAGGGGACTGTGTGAATCAGGCCTTCATGGTCGAATTGCTGCAAAGAAACCACTACTAAAGGACACCAATAAGAAGAAGAGACCTGGCTTGGGCCAAGAAACACGAGCAATGGACATTAGACCGGTGGAAATGTGTCCAGCAGCTCTCGCGCTGTCTGACAGATTTTCAGCTCAAAGGCTCTGTATCTGTATGCTGTAGGCATGTGATAAATAAGATATGCCTACATAACGAATATACTGTACACAAGTGCCAATTTAATTCCACTAAATTAAGCAAGTTAACCTATAGACCGATACATTTATTTTCATCGACTGGTATTTCCATCAATGAATAGCCTAAAAAGCATTATTTCGCAACAGGATTTTTTTTCTTCTCCCGGACAATTGACCAGCGCCAATTTTATTTATCAGCTTTACAAATTTTTTTATTGGCCAAAAGCAGGCAGTTATCGGCTAACAGAAACCCCCCACCACACACACACGAGATAGGGGAACAGACTGGAGCTCTGTTGGGAGGGCCTACAGTAACAGGTCCCTGGGGTATTGGAGAATTGACTTCACACATAAAGGCCACTGTGTCTACATCACTATAATCATCGCTAAAGGTAACTATGCTAATGTGTGTTTGAAGAGAGAGTGGGAAAAGGCTTTAGACAGAGAAATTATTCTACTTAAAAAGTTGCCAGCTCCTTGGCCCCAGAGAAACCTTTTGTGAGAGTTGTTTTGAATTGATTTTGGAATGGGGCCCAGAGCTCCCTACTTTAAATGGCAGCTGGTGTTCACCTGAGGATTTTAAGGATTTATTAGGTCTATTGGAGTGTGGTGGAATACTGATGAGTGAGGCAAATAGTGGCGGTCTGAACACAAATAAACTCACCCTGATCCTTTTGACCATGAAGCTGATGTTGCGGATGCCCATGAAGTCAGTACCTTGGTAGATAGAGTCAATGGCCTTTACATGGCTGGAGATCTAGAGAATAAAACAGTCACCATTAGATTATGAGAACTGTGGAACAACTGCACTGCAGAGAGAACATCAGATAAATCATAGCATGACATTAAAGACATGACATGTCTGTTACCCCACCAATGAACACATAACAAATATCTCTAATTACAGAATCACTGTGTTCAGCCTATTGAAATCAATCTGTTGAAGATTTGCTCCACACTGTCCAGCCCATCCTATAAACAAGCCTCTAGTCTCAGAGCTAAACAGCTATCATAACGAACACATTTACTTCTTCATTATACTGAACCTTTGTCTTTATCTCACCTATGGAGAGAGTGAGTGTCCACAGAAATTACATTTTAATCAGCTTGTCTCTCCTTTAACTGGACCCTCTACTGTGGAAGGCAGCATTTCATCTGCATCTGATTCATTAGACTATAGAACTCAGTCAGGAGGAACAAGTCTGCCCTGCTGGGCTGGTTGGCTGAAGGAAGCCAACAACAACTGATCAGACCCACAGACAAACACTATTCTGTTTGTAATCGATTTATCCTGCCGGAACTAAAGGGCAGGCCCTGATTTCCCCCCTGCCGATTGACTCAGAGTGTGTGTGTGTATTAGGGTCGACTGAGATTTCTTTAGTCGAGCAGTCGCAAATTGATAAAAAAATGTAATGGTGCACAAGACACCTGCCTGATTCGCGCCAGTCTCAGTGGACTTATCCATTGGCACAGTCCATCTCTCTAAGACATGTGCTTCTGAAATTGTAAATGGCTATATTATGTAAGAATAATGGTGCAACACTAATAAATTAAATAATATTATATAACAATATTATATGCGCTTTCTACCGCAATGGATAGTGGTCGTTGTCCACGGTTCTGAAACGTAATCTTCAGTGCGTCGTTGAATTGGTGCCTTTTCCTATATGTTGCTATGTGCATGATAGCAACATTACCCAGCATATTGGTGTTGAGAACAATGTGACAGAGGGAGCAGCGGAGTGAGGAGACGGGGAAACAGCCCTTGCCTTAATTGAGGAGAGAGGAAACCAACTTAATTAGGTCTATCATAAATAACCTAACTGTTAAACGTGCCTGGCTTTATAAATTGTCCATTTAATATACAGTGGGGAAAAAAGTATTTAGTCAGCCACCAATTGTGCAAGTTCTCCCACTTAAAAAGATGAGAGGCCTGTAATTTTCATAATAGGTACACGTCAACTATGACAGACAAAATGAGAGAGAAAAAATTCCAGAAAATCACATTGTAGGATTTTTAATGAATTTATTTGCAAATTATGGTGGAAAATAAGTATTTGGTCAATAACAAAAGTTTCTCAATACTTTGTTATATACCCTTTGTTGGCAATGACACAGGTCAAACGTTTTCTGTAAGTCTTCACAAGGTTTTCACACACTGTTGCAGGTATTTTGGCCCATTCCTCCATGCAGATCTCCTCTAGAGCAGTGATGTTTTGGGGCTGTCGCTGGGCAACACGGACTTTCAACTCCCTCCAAAGATTTTCTATGGGGTTGAGATCTGGAGACTGGCTAGGCCGCTCCAGGACCTTGAATGCTTCTTACGAAGCCACTCCTTCGTTGCCCGGGCGGTGTGTTTGGGATCATTGTCATGCTGAAAGACCCAGCCACGTTTCATCTTCAATGCCCTTGCTGATGGAAGTAGTTTTCACTCAAAATCTCACAAGACATGGCCCCATTCATTCTTTCCTTTACAAGGATCAGTCGTCCTGGTCCCTTTGCAGAAAAACAGCCCCAAAGCATGATGTTTCCACCCCCATGCTTCACAGTAGGTATGGTGTTCTTTGGATGCAACTCAGCATTCTTTGTCCTCCAAACACGACGAGTTGAGTTTTTACCAAAAAGTTCTATTTTGGTTTCATCTGACCATATGACATTCTCCCAATCCTCTTCTGGATCATCCAAATGCACTCTAGCAAACTTCAGACGGGCCTGGACATGTACTGGCTTAAGCAGGGGGACACGTCTGGCACTGCAGGATTTGAGTCCCTGGCGGCGTAGTGTGTTACTGATGGTAGGCTTTGTTACTTTGGTCCCAGCTCTCTGCAGGTCATTCACTAGGTCCCCCCGTGTGGTTCTGGGATTTTTGCTCACCGTGGGGTGAGATCTTGCGTGGAGCCCCAGATCGAGGGAGATTATCAGTGGTCTTGTATGTCTTCCATTTCCTAATAATTGCTCCCACAGTTGATTTCTTCAAACCAAGCTGCTTACCTATTGCAGATTCAGTCTTCCCAGCCTGGTGCAGGTCTACAATTTTGTTTCTGGTGTCCTTTGACAGCTCTTTGGTCTTGGCCATAGTGGAGTTTGGTGTGTGACTGTTTGAGGTTGTGGACAGGTGTCTTTTATACTGATAACAAGTTCAAACAGGTGCCATTAATACAGGTAACGAGTGGAGGACAGAGGAGCCTCTTAAAGAAGAAGTTACAGGTCTGTGAGAGCCAGAAATCTTGCTTGTTTGTAGGTGACCAAATACTTATTTTCCACCATAATTTGCAAATAAATTCATAAAAAATCCTACAATGTGATTTTCTGGATTTTTTTCTTCTCAATTTGTCTGTCATAGTTGACGTGTACTTATGATGAAAATTACAGGCCTCTCTCATCTTTTTAAGTGGGAGAACTTGCACAATTGGTGGCTGACTAAATATTCCCCCCCCCCACTGTATATCTACAGAAATAAGACAGATCCTGCTTCTGTTGCCAGTTTGAGTGTTTGTTTAATAGCCTACTGATTCCGTGAGCACCAAGCATCACGCAACTGCAAAATGTCATATAAAGCAAATATTTTATCTTTGCTATGCTGTAATAAAGGCTTTGAAACTTTTTTTTTCATTGTAAGTAATACCAGTCTGTTCTATTTTATTTATGTTGTTTACACTGTTCCAAACGGGCAGAAAAATTATATTGTAATTTAACAGCACCTGTTTGTCACACATAAAATGCACGCAGCTCTCGCTCCTATACCCTCCTTTTTCTTGATTTCCTTCTTATTATTACAATTATTATTATGACCATTATGTATCAATCAATCAATCATTCATTCGTTCATGTCATCACACAGCATACGAGTCATTCATGCTTTGAAATGCAATCAAGCATTTTAGTTTTTAAATCATTTAACAAAGGGAGCGTTGGATAATTAGCCTAAACATTAAACAAACCGGAATTCATGAATGCATTAAACCGTTTTTAGTCTTTGCTGTAATAAAGGCTTTATATATTTATTTTTCTTAGTTAGAACAGACTCTCTGTTACATTTATAATTTATTTAGTGTTGTTTACACTGTTCCAAATGGTCAGAAACAAATTATAATATTGTAATCTAACAGCACTTGTTTGGCACACAATACTCATGCAGCGCTTGCTACTTACTATACCCTCCTTTATCTTGATCTCCAATCGTTTCCACAACTAAGTCAAATGTCTTCCACACATCTGACTTCCCCTTTCCCTCCTGAGCAACCAGTAAACATTTGGCCGTTTTGAGTTTATTTTTCACGTCCTCCGCATCCATTTTGCTGTCGACATTACTGTGTTCGGAGTTTGTTATAACCAATTTATTGATGTGAATATGATAGGCTATAGGTCAGGCCCTATTGATCACGTGCATGCACTGCATACATGTTTTACATAAAGAGAGCAAGGGTTGAGGGAATAGGGAATGTTTTTCCTAAACAAATTAGGTATTTTGGTTACAGAACCTTTCAGTCAGAAACAAGTAAGAAACAAAATGGCTGTAATTATGTTGCAGCTTCAGCACAGACAGCGCGATAAACACTTGCTGTGCTGTGGTGCCTGTTCGCTGCAGCAGGGAGGAGAGAGACAACGTGCACCAGTCACACAGGCACTCACTGTCATTTCATTTTAACACAGCGTGGCCATCGGGCTCCCTTCTTGAGTCATTTGTGTGTCTTAATTATTTCATCAAACAGTAAGCTTAAAGCATCAGACAAGCTCAGTGCATGTAGTTGATTTTATTCAAACACATAGGGTGTGTCTATATATGGAAAAATACATGTTTCAAAATGTAGACCAATAGATTAATTGAAAGAACAGATGACTCTCGGTCAACCAAGATTTCTTTTTGTCTGGGATGCCCTAGTGTGTGTACACCCTCAATACCTGTGCGATGACTGCCTCTCTGGTGCCGTAGTACTTGAAGAAGAGGTGGTCAGTCTGGATGAAGAGCTGGCAGGTGTTCTTCTCTATCTGAGCTGCTCTCTTCTTCCTCAGGATCACTGGACCATGTTCATGGGACCTCTCCTCCTCCACCACACTGTTGGGCTCCTGCAGAGACAACAACCAGAGGAACAACTACCATTAGTCAACTAGGAGGGAGAGATGGATGTGAGGGAGAGTGAGGTGGAAAGAGGGGAGCTGGAAGAAGAGAGATAGGGGAGCTAGATTGAGAGTGGAAAGTGGAAGGTAGAAGAAAAAAAAAACATGTCTTCAGATGTGGAGAAAGAGGGCCCTGACTTCTGAAGGGAGTAGGGAGAGGTCTTCCAGAACATGGGGAAACATTTCCGGACACACCCCTGGTCTGGTCTAACTCATCCCCTGAGAGAGAACACTAACACCTCACCCTGCCAGATGATCTGTGACATCACTCTACTCAGTCATCCACAGAGCTGAAAGGGATAAGAACCCAGGAACAATAACAGGAACCTGGCTCTAGTTACAGCTCCAATAACAAGTCGGACTTAATCACTTCCATGTTTCCTTATCATGCTAATCGTGCTTACTGTTATTTTACCATGGAGCAAGAATATGTGAGGTGGTATTTATTGGGATTCAAGAACTAAAGGGAAAATTGATAATACCAATCACAACTTGGTAATAAAATGGGTTGCGCAGTACTGGTTTTCCACAGCATGCCTGTGGATGCAATATCGACTATACAGATGGTGTGTATGTGCTATGTTTGTATGGTCCTCCAGTACTGTGTACAGAATGTGTAAGTGATTGTATAGTAGTGGTGAGTGCTGTATAGCTACAGTGAGGGGGGAAAAGTATTTGACCCCCTGCTGATTTTGTACGTTTGCCCACTGACAAATAAATGATCAGTCTATAATTTTAATGGTAGGTTTATTTGAACAGTGAGAGACAGAATAACAAAACAAAAATCCAGAAAAACGCATGTCAAAATTTTTATAAATTGATTTGCATTTTAATGAGGGAAATAAGTATTTGACCCCCTCTCAATCAGAAAGATTTCTGGCTCCCAGGTGTCTTTTATACTGGTAACGAGCTGAGATTAGGAGCACACTCTTAAAGGGAGTGCTCCTAATCTCAGCTTGTTACCTGTATAAAAGACACCTGTCCACAGAAGCAATCAATCAGATTCCAAACTCTCCACCATGGCCAAGACCAAAGAGCTCTCCAAGGATGTCAGGGACTGTAGATCTACACAAGGCTGGAATGGGCTACAAGACCATTGCCAAGCAGCTTGGTGAGAAGGTGACAACAGTTGGTGCGATTATTCGCAAATGGAAGAAACACAAAAGCACTGTCAATCTCCCTCGGCCTGGGGCTCCATGCAAGATCTCACCTCGTGGAGTTGCAATGATCATGAGAACGGTGAGGAATCAGCCCAGAACTACACGGAGGATCTTGTCAATGATCTCAAGGCAGCTGGGACCATAGTCACCAAGAAAACAATTGGTAACACACTACGCCGTGAAGGACTGAAATCCTGCAGCGCCCGCAAGGTCCCCTTGCTCAAGAAAGCACATATACAAGCCCGTCTGAAGTTTGCCAATGAACATCTGAATGATTCAGAGGAGAACTGGGTGAAAGTGTTGTGGTCAGATGAGACCAAAATCGAGCTCTTTGGCATCAACTCAACTCGCCGTGTTTGGAGGAGGAGGAATGCTGCCTTTGACCCCAAGAACACCATCCCCACCGTCAAACATGGAGGTGGAAACATTATGCTTTGGGGGTGTTTTTCTGCTAAGGGGACAGGACAACTTCACCGCATCAAAGGGACGATGGACGGGGCAATGTACCATCAAATCTTGGGTGAGAACCTCCTTCCCTCAGCCAGGGCATTGAAAATGGGTCGTGGATGGGTATTTCAGCATGACAATGACCCAAAACACACGGCCAAGGCAACAAAGGAGTGGCTCAAGAAGAAGCACATTAAGGTCCTGGAGTGGCCTAGCCAGTCTCCAGACCTTAATCCCATAGAAAATCTGTGGAGGGAGCTGAAGGTTCGATTTGCCAAACGTCAGGCTCGAAACCTTAATGACTTGGAGAAGATCTGCAAAGAGGAGTGGGACAAAATCCCTCCTGAGATGTGTGCAAACCTGGTGGCCAACTACAAGAAACGTCTGACCTCTGTGATTGACAACAAGGGTTTTGCCACCAAGTTCTAAGTCATGTTTTGCAGAGGGGTCAAATACTTATTTCCCTCATTAAAATGCAGATCAATTTATAACATTTTTGACATGCCTTTTTCTGGATTTTTTTGTTGTTATTCTGCCTCTCACTGTTCAAATAAACCTACCACTAAAATTATAGACTGATCATGTCTTTGTCAGTGGGCAAACGTACAAAATCAGCAGGGGATCAAATACTTTTTTCCCTCACTGTATAGGGTTGGTTTCACAGTGGGGTGTTATCAGCTCACCTTGAGAGGCTCCTCCATAGCTGAGGCCTGGTACTTCTTCATCCTTTCAAACACTGAGTGGTCAGCACAGCCTCCCTCTGAGCCATACTTATGAGGGTAATCTGGGAGGAGAAGAGGAAACCATCAATATGAGCTCAACCATATTACCAGTAATATTGGTTCTCTCAGCTTTAGGCTAAACCTGTTTAGAAGGGGAAAGAAAAAGGTTGTACACGAAGCCATAGTGTTGCCTCATCTACTCTATGCAAGGCCCTCTAAAACATAGCAGTATAACCGTATTATCCCTAGCAGCAACAACTCATTCACCTGAGGGTGGAGATATCTTTCAGAGCATTACATGTCTGTTCATTAGGACAGAAAGAAGCTGTAGTTAATATCTCTCTCTCTCTCTCTCTCTCTCTCTCTCTCTCTGTGTGTGTGTGTGTGTGTGTGTGTGTGTAACAAGGCCTAACACACAGACTGTCTACGCCAACTGAAAGTATAATCCTCTGTTCACCGCTGGCGTCTCCTTCTCCAGGCTGGAAAGAAAGCAGTCTTCCTCCCAAATGACATGTCACTGACTCACTCACTGCTCGACTTTCCTCTACCTTCCTCTGCCAGAGGCTCTGAAAAACACCAGACTCAATAAGGACTTGCAACGGGGCACAGGTTGACCCTAAGCTCAACACTACTTGCAACTACAGTATCCAGAAAAGTCCAATATTCAAGCAATACACTTTCACAATTACTAACACAGATCAATGTCAAAGAATGGTCTGAGATACCAGAGAGTCTGCCACAGTCCAGATTTAAACCTACATCTAAGCAGTGATCGTATATATGGCAAATAGAAATCCTATATGGATGGTGTTAAGAGATAGATGGGAGGTATTGAATAGAGTTGAAGGATGGGACTAATAACAACAAATAATAACAAAGATAGCTAATAATGTAAGCATACTGTGTCCATAATAAGTATATAGGTTGTATGTTGGGAGCTTTTGGGAAAGAGCACAGTTACAAAGATATGGCATTTAGAAGCAAACCGGATGGACATCATGAAAAAGATCGGAGAGGTTGAGAGTAGAAGAAGTTCAGGAGCAAAAAAATAAATAAATAAATAAATAAATAAATAAATAAATATATATATATATATATATATATATATATATATATATATATATATATATATATATATATATATATAATATAATTATTGTAAAATTAACTCTGTCCATAAGGTGTAGATAGTAAGTATAGACCGGAAGTAGAGGCCTGGGCATTGTTGTTCACTAATTTACTCCAAGTAGGGAAAGGATGGTGGGGTTGAAAAGTAATAAAGGGGAATATATATATAAAAAAATAAAAAAATAAACATGGGGGATTGGAAGTGATGCAGACAATTACATTGATAGAAAATACAATCTATCTGCAATATTAAGCTGATCCATTCCCCCTAAAAAAATTAAAATAAAAAACAAACAAAAAATAAAAAAGATTCTAAAAAATATTTAAAAAAGCTAAAAATAAATTACTAAAAAATAAATAAAAGCAGTGATCGTATCCTTGCCCTCTGCTGAGAAATGATGCCATTGCCCAGAACAACATGTGGTGCTGTGTCCCTCTGTGGACTGGCTGGCTGCTGGAGCATTCCCAATGGGACCAAAGCAGTAAGACAGACACAGAGCTGGGTACTTTACAACCCAGCTAAGATGGTGATCATCAAGAACACCGTTTGTTCACGGGCATCTGCCTAAAGCAGGTGCACAGATCAAGCACATGCACAGATCCAATTTCCTAATAAAAAAGGAACATGATTTTGATTAACGCATCCAATTCAAATCGATTGACTCTGCTCTGATGTCACCCATTGAAGAGCAGCCAGCAAGCAAGTTGGAGAGCACCCTCCTTGTCATCACCATCCTGTTCCTAAATGAGCCAATAAACAAGCAGACAATCTCACCATAGTACAGAGCGCCCCTGTAGAATGAGCCCAGTGATCCCTATGCAGAACACAGAACTGCACAGTGAAACATGAAAATGAGTAAACCATAGTGACACAGAACTCTTAGCAGAGAGCCATAATTGCCTGTGGAAATCTGCAAACTTGTATAATGGGTTTTTGTAATCTATACGCTTTACCTTCACAGCAGGCTTGAATGCTAATGAACTCCAATTACGGCTGTGTGTTTAGTCAACAGGATAACACAGAGCTTTCTACTTCTTCCCTAGTTGGCTTTATCTATTCACAGCAAACGACTTCTGTCATCTATCTGTCTGATGTTGTCAGTCCCTACAGAACAACGCCATGTGTTCCAGGATGAAGACACAGGGTTGGGGACAGGTATGGATGACACACTGGGAGACAGGCAGTCTATTTTGGGTATGCTACTTTTTCCTGGTTAGGTTACGTGGCCATGGAAAACTTCTGACCCTAATTATGTGGGTGACTGGGAGGTAGGCAGAGTAACATATAGGTATGCTGTTTTGGGTTTGGGCAGAGTGTGCTGAACTCAGGGGCCTCAGCCAGGGCTCTCTGGGAATGGGGAATGGTGCAGTGTCAACCAGGCCTGACAGCTCTGTTGCTGTCTAAGCGGGCTGCATAACAGAGCAAGCAGGGTGAGGAGGAAGAAGCGGTATGTGTGTGTGTGTGTCTCTGTCACTAATGAGGACTCAGGGATAACAGCCATCTCTCCCTCCCCTGGGCAACATGCCCTCCCTACTCCGCCTCAGATACCTGAGACAGGACTTCAAACACAAGCCAGCACAATCCCACACTCAGCACTTTGAATGTTTTAACCTATACACCGCAATACAATAACCCTGAATACACAGAATAACTGAATGCATATGCCATCAATCAGGCTGTTACTGTACAATGTGCTGATAATAAAACATGGATTTGGATCAGATCCTACATCAGGTCAGACTGCTCTGTGATCAGTTCCTAGCAGAGAGATTCTTCCCTCCCCCCAGTTGTCCCCAGATAGTAACAAACAGTGAGATGGAGTCAATAACGCTGACTGCACGCTTCAATACAGGTCTCCTCTCTCCACTGCCACTGCATCTTTTCCCTAATGTACACAACACAGTCGATGCCGCTGCTCTGGTCAATAGCGAAAGCCCCCCTAATTACAACAAAAACACACCAGTAAACACAAGCAATCAATCCTACAACTAGGATCATGTAATTACAGTACATGCATGCGTCTCATTAAATCAGCACTCTTACATCCATCACAACCAGGGCCACCACAACATACTGGCATGGAAATGGACTCCAAAGACATACTGTAGCGTCTAGTAGTGTAGACTGTAGAAAAACATAACTCAGTACACAGTCCTATTCTTCAAGGCCTTATAGGCATCATGTAGATGTATTGTGAGTGAGACTAAGTCCTCGTGAGTGGTTAATCCTCAAGGTCCCCCGGCTGAGTCTGGCAGTGCTGGGAGGACACGGCAGAGCTGCTGTTATAAGCCTCCCAAATTAACCTGTCAGTCACCACCCTGCATGGCGGGAGCAGCAATAGCAACGCCTCTGATTCAAGGAACACACACTCTGCCCGAGGAGATTCAAGGAACACACACACTGCCCGAGGAAATTCAAGGAACATACACTCTGCCCGAGGAGATTCAAGGAACATACACTCTGCCCGAGGAAATTCAAGGAACACACACTCTGCCCGAGGAAATTCAAGGAACACAAACTCTGCCCAGGAGATTCAAGGAACACACACTCTGCCAGAGGAAATTCAAGGAACACACACTCTGCCAGAGGAAATTCAAGGAACACACACTCTGCCCAAGGAGATTCAAGGAACACACACTCTGCCCGAGGAAATTCAAGGAACACACACTCTGCCCGAGGAGATTCAAGGAACATACACTCTGCCCAAGGAAATTCAAGGAACACACACTCTGCCCGAGGAGATTCAAGGAACACACACTCTGCCCAAGGAGATTCAAGGAACACACACTCTGCCCGAGGAAATTCAAGGAACACACACTCTGCCCGAGGAGATTCAAGGAACACACACTCTGCCCGAGGAGATTCAAGGAACACACACTCTGCCCGAGGAGATTCAAGGAACACACACTCTGCCCGAGGAAATTCAAGGAACACACACTCTGCCCGAGGAGATTCAAGGAACACACACTCTGCCCGAGGAAATTCAAGGAACACACACTCTGCCCGAGGAGATTCAAGGAACACACACTCTGCCCGAGGAGATTCAAGGAACACACACTCTGCCCGAGGAGATTCAAGGAACACACACTCTGCCCGAGGAAATTCAAGGAACACACACTCTGCCCAGGAGATTCAAGGAACACACACTCTGCCCGAGGAAATTCAAGGAACACATACTCTGCCCAGGAGATTCAAGGAACACACACTCTGCCCGAGGAGATTCAAGGAACATACACTCTGCCCAAGGAAATTCAAGGAACACACACACACACACACACACTCAGCTCCCAGAAACACAAACACAGTCCTAAAGAACACGCATCGCCGTAATGAACACACACAGTGCCAACGAATACACCTCAAAACTTGAGGAAAACACACTCAGTCCCAAAGAACACAAACTCAGTCCCGACAAAACCACACACACTCAGGTCTGCAGCCTACAAGTAAATAGT
The DNA here is from genome assembly GCF_020615455.1 of Coregonus clupeaformis. Taxonomy (NCBI): domain Eukaryota; kingdom Metazoa; phylum Chordata; class Actinopteri; order Salmoniformes; family Salmonidae; genus Coregonus; species Coregonus clupeaformis. The sequence goes on from NW_025534686.1 coordinate 85,043, forward strand.
ATACTCAGCCAGCGTTTCACACTCCCTCAACCTTCCTACTCTCCTCCTGTCCTCAAACAAATTTGGACAAACAGACATTTTAATTCACACTCTTCGATGGCAGAAAAGTGCCGGGGGAGTTATTTTGGCACTTTATTTTATTTATAGTCGCTTTTTTAAAAGTCAGGATAAGTGCTGCAGGGCCAGGATGCCGTTCCTCAAAAGCCTGGCCGTACTTACAGCACTATTGACTGACCGCAGTTCATTTGCATTTTGCTTTGCATATCATATAATGAGTCCCCACAAAGTGCCACTAGTGGGCAGTCAGGTCAACGGATTGGAGGAGGAGAGAGTGGGCTTAGGGTCAACCTGTGCCCCGTTGTCAGTTGAGGAGAATGGCTCTGTACTGGACTGACCGGATTGACCGAACAACAAAACATTCTGCCCTGACAATGTATTCTCTATTTCCCGACAGAAAGCTGTCATTGTCCCTGCAGTGAATGCCCTCTCATTCAGATGCTAATCAAAAGGCCTTTGCGAACGAGAAGCGAAGAAAGACAAAGTTGTGAAAGCCGGGGTAAATGGGAGTCAGAGTCAGTCACGCCTTTTCATTCTTTATTCCATCCATCCACCATTTGTCCTTCCTCTCTCTCACCAACACCAGCTTCAACAGGAAAGAGAATTCTAAAATTAGGTGCCACAGTTTCTTCAAGGAAAAAAGCCTCCGCAACAAAATGAACCTGTTTGAAGTGCGTCTTTGATGTCTTTGAAAACATCCAAGTGCAGAAAGGATATCAGTGAGAAGAGACTCATTAATAGGTTGATAAAGACACAGTTTGAATAAAACAGCTGAAACCTGAATGTTACACTGAACAGAATGCGGCGGCAGGTAGCCTAGCGGTTAGAGCTTTGGGCCAGTTACCGAAAGGTCGCTGGTTCGAATCCCCGACCCAACTAGGTGAACAATCTGCCGATGTGCCCTTGAGCAAGGCACTTAACCCTAATTGCTTCTGTATGTCGCTCTGGATAAGAGTGTCTGCTAAATTACTAAAATGTAAAAATTTGAATGGAATGAAGTTCTCAAACAGGTCTATTGGAAGATTGTCTTTACCCAGTCCCCTTGTATCAATATGGACTCCATACTTCATTGTGTCACAGGAATGTAGCCAAAGTTAGATTAATAAATGACTCAACTATGTGTAAAAGTACAGCTGATAACATGAAAGGCTATGCAAATACAAATATGATGTACCACAAGGAGGCAGTGTGGAGCATGTTAACCCACAGTGGCACAAATGAGATAAGAGAGGTGCTATGACCTGACTTCACATGGCAGCATGACTTGACAGAAAATCTCAATTTGGGGCACCGGCATTCGCTTCATAGATTAGTGAAGGAAAAAAAATGAAATGGGGTCCTTCATGTAATGTCTCAGGCAATATAATCTGCTAAGGAAAGAAGAAGAAAGATGTGAAGAACACAAAGAATGGGTAGGGCATAACTACCTCAAAGCAGGTGCAGTGGCCAAGCCCTGCAGTACTATTGAGAGGTTCAGATGACAGCCTGTCATTGGATATGACACTGAGGGACAGAGAAAGGGAAGAGGAACAGAAAAGCTCTGTTCACACCCTCAGATAAACAGAAAGAGCGGGATGGGAGGAGGAATAGAGGGTGAGAGCTTTCTTGACACCTCATACAGACATAGAAAATGACAAAGAGCGCGAGACAGGGAAGAAATAGAGGGAAAGGAGAAAGAGCGAGAGAGTAGGCCTACATTGTGGAGTAGTAGCATAAAAGAAAGGTTCTCTGATTGCAGGCTCATGCTGGGCTGGTTGTGCCTGTGTGTCAGCAGGCAGGCTGGCTGTGAATCAGCCCCACCTGAGGAAAAGAGGGCCAAGCAACACAGGGTGGGCCTCCATGCTGCTTCCTCCCTGCCTGCCTGAGAGGGCTGCTCTCTGGCCTGTACTGGGATGAGTGGGGTCAATGGTCTCTGGAGCTTAGCCCACACCCACACCTCAGAATGATCTATAATTGGTGGGCTGGTTGCTAAGGAAGAGGATTCACTCCCTGGCACTGGCGTCTCATCCTGATTCCGCATCAATCATCAGGGCTCAGCCTAACCCTGACCCTGTGTGTGTGTGTGTGTGTGTGTGTACGTGCGTGCGTTTCTTGCTGCAGTGTCCCAGCGCAACCTTCGTCAGCTCCCCTTCCTCTGGCTCAGACCCATTCCACAGTTCATCTGACATGACCTTGACTTGACCTTATGCCTGGCTAAATGCCCAATGTAAACTCCCCTTGGATAGACCTCTCCTCTGACAGCTCTGAATTGTATTTGAACCGTAGACCTCCACTCTGCTCAGAATGCATTCCACAGCCTTTAAGACCTTACCACCAAGCCTAGAGAAACCGGTCCTGTGCTGTCCCACCCCCCATCCTTCAGGCCATTTAGGTACACATCCATCCATATCTCTGCTTACAATAAATACCTCCAGCAGAGAATCGCCTTTCGGTGTTACTCTCTATCTAAGGTCCCTGTCCTGTAACAGTATGACGCCTACTGTTCTCTATGATAGGGAGGGATGTGCATGTAGCAGAGGTGGAGAGAGAAAAGCTGGGACAAACGAGCCAGCATGGATTAGTCACTGCTGTCAGTTGATGACAACAACTGTAATTAAAAAGAGCACAGCCATGGTACTGCTATTTAGAGCTGCTACAGCCAATTCAATCCATTCGCTTTCAAAGCGAATAACACTGACGAATGACTGTGGTGTTAACAAGCCATCCCATGTGCTTCCAATAATAACCATCTTTGCCTGCACAAAATATGTGTTATTTGGAATTAAATTGTATTTCAACTGCTTAATTGGATAATGAACACCTCATTTCTAAAGCTACATCCCTAAAAAACTATCACACTTATACACACACCCATAGTCATATTATATGGGCAACATTGTCTGAATCAATATAGCAAAAGCATTAACGGACACGTCCTTTAAGTCTATAAAATATACCTATTACATTAATGACAGCCATAACTCATTTTAGTGCTGTGATGTTGGCACCATGACTCCAGCAGGCCTGCAGGGTGACTGGCAGCGGAGTATACTCACTGATGTCCCCCTCGTGGTAGATGACTGAGTGGTAAGGTACGTCCTTGTCTCTGAGGTACCTCTCCGAGGGCTCCACGTAGTACATGCCCTGGTGGGTCTGGATGAAGCCTTCAAACCTGCCGTCCACCACCGAGCCGTGAGTCAGAGTGCCCTTCTCACCTAGAGGAGAAAGACTCAGGTCAGGTGGCTGATGAAGGGTGGTCAACTCAACTCTATTCAGTTGGGGGTAGGAAGGGAAGTCAATGCTCAAAACATACACACCAACGCAAGCTGACACACAAACTAACAGAACATAATGCGGACACACACAAACACGGACACACACAGGCAGCTCTAAACATTGAGCAGATGGTAGACAGTGAGCTGTTCCTGGGGGGAATAGCGTCTTGGAGCAGAGTATCAGGGTGGGGCCCACCATATCCCTGTCTGTCTGTATCATAAAGACCCATCCCTGCTCCTCTCATCTGACCTTCAAATCAGACAAATAATGACTTTAGTAATAAGAGCTTGGCACAACTAACGCTTGAAGAATCAAGGAACCAGTGAGAAAGAAGCACTGCCTTGACAATGGTAACAGGAGTAAGACGGAATAAAACCAAATGTTTTCAGGGCATAGCAGAGTCTATTAAACATCATCCGCCTTTCAACCAGACAGAGGAAGACTGCACGGTTTTTCATTCAGTGTTTGTCAAGAGCAAGCGCCTTGAAAAACCTTTGCAGGTTGGAAGAAAAAAAACCTGTGTTATAAAAACAGCAGACTCTGGAGGGTTATAATAAAACTGCACATAGATCACTGACAACTCAATGGGAGAAGATAACTAATCAGGGAGAGAATAAGACTTGTTTTCCACAGGATGGAGGAAGCTCAACTTATTTTTATCTGCTGCTCTCTTCAGTTCAGTATTGTTTGCGAAAATGTTGGAGCTTTTGTCTCATAGTTATCCTGAGGGACCATTGCAGTTTAGCGTAAACAGAGAAACACAGCCAACCAGCCAGCTAGCCAACCAGCCAGCTAGCCAACCAGCTTCTCTCCCAAGTTAGGTTTGTGTTTCCAGAGGAAAGAGGCCCAGTAGGCCCGCTGGGGGCCGTCTGCTCTGCTCTCCTGCTGGAGATAACAAGAGCAGCAGAACACACAGCTGTCCCATGGAGCATCCAGCTCTTCCTCTCTAAATCTCTTCTCTGTGTGTTCCATGGAAAGGGCCCATAGTTTCCCCTGGTTTGTCCAGGCCCTAGCCATGTCGTTTGTCAGGAAACACTGGGACACTAACTGGTATTGGTAGTAGTTTTGATACTGAAAGTGAGAAAAACAGAAAGAGCATTCCATTAATGTTATTAGGCACATATTAGATTAGAGTAATAGCAAACCACAGTCAATAATGGAGGTGCTTGCTCAAAATAATACTGTAGGCTAGATTACCTCCATCTAAACAAAATCAGCAGGATACTAGGGAAAGGAATTTTGAGCTATGCTGAGACCATTCATTGACAGTAATAACTGTCACTTTAGATGACTTCATGTGTCATTTCTGCTGTCCCATTTTCTTCATAATCATACATAAATAATACTTTCCCCACTTACAGCTTAGATCAGAATGAGGACCAATTTAATCTATGTGGTCTAATGCTGGGCAGCACTTGGTAACATTAAAGAGAGCCCTATGGTTCTGATATCATTTCAGGAACAGAGTCCCCCTTCTGATCTCCAGAAGGCACAGCTTGGGCACTGCTCATTTGCCCAAAGAGGAAGCCCTTTATCTGGGCATGAAAGGCCAGTGCAGAGGGGTTTAGACCCATCCTCTGCTCACATATGGATCAAGTCTGATCACTGTACCAAGGAGTGCTCACACCTCAGACACTGATACCCTCAGCAAAGGGAGTACCCATAATTCCAAGTTTAAGTCAGGAGAATACGGCCGGTTCCAAGGGCAACTGACAAGACTTTCATGTGAGAGAAAGAGGAGTGAAAAGAACATGCTACACTAATGAGAGCTGGGTTAATGTGGCCATATAGACAGTGGAAATGGAATATTCTTTACCCCTGTACCTTATCATCAGAAACCCTACTGCAGTCCAGATACAAGCAGCTTCACTCCAATTATGAGAATTCCAGTAGACAGGGACCACAGTAACCACCTCATTTAGTTCATGAAATTGCCTGGTCCCCAAAGCGCTAAGTGGGCTAATGTCAAGTAAGGAGAGTGGAGTCTGCTGGTCTTTATGAGAGGCAAATGACAAAATGAATGTATAGGCACATCTGATCACACATAATGGAGTGGTCTGGTCTCTGTCTCTCTACTAGATTACAGTACTTCACTAGCAGATGGGTCCTACTCCCATCCCCATCACAGTACAGACAGCTATTAGCTATCAATGAAATTAAATTTATAAAGCCCTTTTTACATCAGCAGATGTCACAAAGTGCTATACAGAAAACCCAGCCTAAAACCCCAAACAGCAAGCAATGCAGAGGTACAGGTGGAGGAGGAAGGGACTCAAGGGAGAATGGGACTGGGGATATTACCGCTTTACCACCAGTTCACGGTTCTTCTAATATCAGGCAGAGGCTAACTGATGAGCAACTGCACTTAACACAACACACAATGCCGGAGATGTACAGTGCCTTCAGAAAGTATTCACACCCCTTGACCTTTTCCACATTTTGTTGTGTTACAGCCTGAATTTAAAATGGATAAAATTGAGATTTTGGGTTACTGTTTGTTAATTAATAAAAAATGAAAAGCTCAAATGTCAATGTATTCAACCCCTTTGTTATGGCAAGCCTAAATAAGTTAAAAAGAGTAAACATTTGCTTAACAAGTCACATAATAAGTTGCATGAACCCACTGTGTGCAATAATAGTGTTTAACAATATTTTTGAATGACTACCTGATCTCTGTACCCCACACATACAATTATCTGTAAGGTCCCTCAGTCGAGCAGTGAATTTCAAACACAGATTCAACCACAAAGACCAAGGAGGTTTTCCAATGCCTCGCAAAGAAGGGCACCTATTGGTAGACATTGAATATCTCTTTGAGCATGGTGAAGTTATTAATTACACTTTGGATGGTGTATCAATACACCCAGTCACTACAAAGATACAGGCGTCCTTCCTAACTCAGTTGCCGGAGAGGATGGAAACCTCGTTCAAATATTTTTTATTGAACACACACAAGAATGGTGTATAGGTATGAAAGACACATGTACAGTTCTTATCTAAACATAAGAGAACAGATATGAACAACAAGACTCAGAGTTCTGGGCACAAAACAAATATTACAAAACAAGACATACAGAACAGGGACAGGTAGAAAGAAAAAGGGTAGATGTAACCCCCCCACTTATACTTATACCCCCCCCATATTCCACCCTATTCCCCTCCCGACTGCTCGGGTGGCGGGGCCAGCACACGCTGCCCAAAGGTAGATTACAATATGACAATTGAGAGTGTGTTAAAAAGTACAAATTCACAGCGCCGACTGGTCCAAGTAAGAGAGGAAAGGCTGCCAGATTTGATCAAATGTTGATAATTTATTGTTCAGAATATATCTAATTCTTTCTAAGTGTACAGTGTTTGCCAATTCGCTGAGCCATAATTTGGTAGAGGGCGCTTCCCTCCTTTTCCAAAACAACAAGATACATTTTTTTGCCGAAATGAGACCGTAAGAGATGAGTTGTTTTTGGGAGTTGGTTAATCCGTTTAGGGAATCGGACACTCCCAGGATTATCAGAAGCGGGTCTGGGTCTATTGAAGTCTCCAGAACTTCAGAGAGGACCCCAAAAATTCCACACCAATAACCATACAGGCTAGAGCATAGGGCAAAGCAGTGGAGTAGTGTACCCTGCTCAGCCTGACATTTATCACACATAGGGGATGTATCAGGAAATATCCTATGCAGTTTAGTTTTGGAATAGTGTAATCTGTGTAATACCTTAAAATTGTATGAGACGATGTCTGGAGTTAATGGAGCAGGTGTGGATATACTCCAAGCTATCCTCCCAGTCTGCCACCGAAATGTCAGTCCCTAGTTCTTCCTCCCATTTTGCCTTAATGGCATCAGTAGAGGGTGCGCTAACAGATTGAAAAGTGTCATATAGGAAAATAAAAATAAACACATTGTCTGGCCGATGCCAAAAAAGCACGACGCGACCTCGAACAAGAGGTAAAACAAAAATAAAATCCCAACTATACGTTCACCTCTCACTATCCTAGAACTTCTACTAACATATGAACTGAGGAGGCTCCCGCGCTTAAAGTGTTCAATTAGCATCTAATAGACCTAAACAGAATAAGTTGCAACTTAAACACATTGCAAGCTTAAGGTTAATCTTGGGTCAATCCCTGAGATAGGCAAGATGTATCATCACAATATTCTATTGCTAAGCAATGCCGGTCTAAACATAAACCATCTGTAACCGACATAGACAGCAGTACAGTTACATATTGTGGGTTAGGAGATGGGAACAAGGATTTTGATAAATTGAACGTACCCCCCAATCAAAAAATAAAATAATATTAAAAAATAGTGATTTATATATACATATGTGCACACATACACATCCACACACACACACACACACATACATTCATACATGTGCATACCTACATACATACACACACACACACACACACACACACACACACACACACGTGCGTATATATATACACACACACACGTGCACCCACACACATACACATATATACAGTGGGGGAAAAAGTATTTAGTCAGCCACCAATTGTGCAAGTTCTCCCACTTAAAAAGATGAGAGAGGCCTGTAATTTTCATCATAGGTACACGTCAACTATGACAGACAAATTGAGAAAATGTTTTCCAGAAAATCATATTGTAGGATTTTTTATGAATTTATTTGCAAATTATGGTGGAAAATAAGTATTGGTCACCTACAAACAAGCAAGATTTCTGGCTCTCACAGACCTGTAACTTCTTCTTTAAGAGGCTCCTCTGTCCTCCACTCGTTACCTGTATTAATGGCACCTGTTTGAACTTGTTATCAGTATAAAAGACACCTGTCCACAACCTCAAACAGTCACACTCCAAACTCCACTATGGCTAAGACCAAAGAGCTGTCAAAGGACACCAGAAACAACATTGTAGACCTGCACCAGGCTGGGAAGACTGAATCTGCAATAGGTAAGCAGCTTGGTTTGAAGTAATCAACTGTGGGAGCAATTATTAGGAAATGGAAGACATACTGATAATCTCCCTCGATCTGGGGCTCCACGCAAGATCTCACCCCGTGGGGTCAAAATGATCACAAGAACGGTGAGCAAAAATCCCAGAACCACACAGGGGGACCTAGTGAATGACCTGCAGAGAGCTGGGACCAAAGTAACAAAGCCTACCATCAGTAACACACTACGCCGCCAGGGACTCAAATCTTGCAGTGCCAGACGTGTCCCCCTGCTTAAGCCAGTACATGTCCAGGCCCGTCTGAAGTTTGCTAGAGTGCATTTGGATGATCCAGAAGAGGATTGGGAGAATGTCATATGGTCAGATGAAACCAAAATATAACTTTTTGGTAAAAACTCAACTCAGTCGTGTTTAGAGGACAAAGAATGCTGAGTTGCATCCAAAGAACACCATACCTACTGTGAAGCATGGGGGGTGGAAACATCATGCTTTGGGGCTGTTTTTCTGCAAAGGGACAAGGACGACTGATCCGTGTAAAGGAAAGAATGAATGGGGCCATGTATCGTGAGATTTTGAGTGAAAACCTCCTTCCATCAGCAAGGGCATTGAAGATGAAACGTGGCTGGGTCTTTCAGCATGACAATGATCCCAAACACACCGCCCGGGCAACGAAGGAGTGGCTTCGTAAGAAGCATTTCAAGGTCCTGGAGTGGCCTAGCCAGTCTCCAGATCTCAACCCCCATAGAAAATCTTTGGAGGGAGTTGAAAGTCTGTGTTGCCCAGCGACAGCCCCAAAACATCACTGCTCTATAGGAGATCTGCATGGAGGAATGGGCCAAAATACCAGCAACAGTGTGTGAAAACCTTGTGAAGACTTACAGAAAACGTTTGACCTGTGTCATTGCCAACAAAGGGTATATAACAAAGTATTGAGAAACTTTTGTTATTGACCAAATACTTATTTTCCACCATAATTTGCAAATAAATTAATAAAAAATCCTACAATGTGATTTTCTGGATTTGAAAATGAAAATTACAGGCCTCTCTCATCTTTTTAAGTGGGAGAACTTGCACAATTGGTGGCTGACTAAATACTTTTTTCCCCCACTGTATACATACACACACACACACACACACACACCTACATACACAAACACTCATACCCCAGAATAATAATCTATACTAATTTAAAATATACACATACATAATACTAAGAGAAAATAATAATAAAGTACAAATAAAAATTATTATATGTACGCACACCTACACAGACACAAGCACCACGGAGGGCTGGTGGGAATCAGATTGTGAGACCAGGCTATGACAAAGGCAGAACAGCACAAAGCATCAACTTGCTATCCAGGTGTCTGCGTCTGCCCCTTCCCAACCATCACCCCAGACCCCTGCAAGCAATAAATACATGGTATGGTAATAGGAATAATGTAAGAATTGAAAAATAACTAAACAAAACAAAAAAATGGGGGAATATAAGTATATCCATCCGAAAGTGTCAATGATCCGACCTGGAAGGCCTCCCAAACAGGCATCGCTCTAAACCCAGTCGGAATGAAAGTGAAATTAACGTTAAATGAGAGCTCTGACCGCCCTCCATTGGTCAGCTCAGCGTATTACATGTTCGGTAGCCCTTGCTGAGACCGTTTAATACGGTTTCACCCGTTATGGTATAGTATGGGTTCGAGTCCATGAGCAGACCCTAACACACAATACTCTGGCCCTGCGAAGCGACCGTTCGAATGGTGCTCTCGATTTTAGTGTCCAGTTCAGCAATAGTAGCCTTAAGATCCTCCGCTATAGCAACACATAGTTCTCCCAAAGCCCGGGTAAGTTCTGTACATGTCACGTTGTTACCTGTGCCTTCTGCCATGTCTGTCTCGTTGTTTGGTGGGGAGTAGGCCTCCGATGTGGATTTATTGTCCTTTGGTCGATTATTACTCAGCATTTTCACATAGAAAGTTACAATATTGTATTAGAAAGAAACGTTTGTTGTAACAAGTGCCATAAAGTAAGTTAGGTTAGATTATTTCGCAAAAAAGTTGCAGGAGCCTCTCACACACAGCCGTTCACTCCAACATGCTAGCTCCGCCCCGAGAGGATGGAAACCGATCAGGGATTTCACCATGAGACCAATGGTGACTTTAAAACAGAGTTTAATGGCTGTGATAGGCGAAAACTGAGGCTGGATCAACAACATTGTAGTTACTCCACAATACTAACCTAAATGAGAGTGAAAAGGAGGAAGCCTGTACAGAATACAAATATTCCAAAACATGCATTCTGTTTGCAATAAGGCAGTAAAGTAAAACTGCAAACAATGTGGCAAAGAAATGACCTTCACGTCCTGAATACAGTGTTATGTTTGGGGCAAATCCAACACAACTCATCACTGAGTACCACTCTTCATATTTTCAAGCATGGTAGTGGCTGCATCATGTTATGGGTATGCTTGTCATCGACAAGGAATAGGGAGTTATTAAGGATAAAAATAAATGGGATAGAGCTAAGCACAGGCAAAATCCTAGAACAAAACCTGGTTCAGTCAGCGTCCCAATAGACACTGGGAGACAAATTCACACAAGGCCAATATACACTGGAGTTTCTTACCAAGACTACTTTGAATGTTCCTGAGTGGCCTAGTTACAAATTTGACTTGAGAATCTATGGCAAGATTTGAATATGGCTGTCTAGCAATGATCGACAACCAATTTGACAGAGCTTGAAGAAAAAATAATGTGCAAATATTGTACAATCCAGGTGTGCAAAGCTCTTAGAGACTTACCCAGAAAGACTCCCAGCTGTAAGCGCTGCCAAAGGTGATTCTAACATTTATTGACTCAGGGATGTGAATACTTAAATTTAAAATGTTTCTGTATCCCATTTAATACATTTGCAAAAATGTTTAAATACATGTGTTCACTTTGTCATTATTGGCTATTATGTGTTGATCGGTAAAAAAATAAAATACAATTTGAATTCAGGCTGTAACACAACAAAATGTGGAATAAGTCAAAGGATATGAACACTTTCGGAAGGCACTGTATTATACAGCAAAGGGTTGAGGAGAGAAAGATGTTGCCACTTACTGCAATCCAACTCTGAGTGCAATCTTTATCTCTAATTGCAGTATTCTAGAGTATTACATTTTTGTAACACTTTGTTATTGCAGCAATTATGCCTTTGGCAAGCAGCCTTGCTTGCTGAAGCGTGATTGCATGACGATTACCCAACTACCATTTCTCTGAAGATTAGCAACTGCCAACAAACTCCTCAAGCTCGGAGAACGTGAAAAAATATATTACGTCTTTGAGGACAATATTACGTGTTCCTTGTAGCGTTTCATCTCTCGTATGGAAACTGTCCACTTACAAAAAGAATGGGGGAAAAAAGCAAGGTTTTAGATTTGATTTTGTAAAGCCTAAGGTTCTCTGTCATACATCAAGGCCTCGGTAGACATGAACATCATCTTCTGCCTATTCTAATTATTCCCTCAGTAAGCCAGAGTGAATCTGGCAATTAAATGTATCAGTAACCACGTTTCCATCCAGTTTTTATGAGTATTTAAAAAAATAATCACGACAGCTGTGATGGAAACCGGAAGTTTCGATACAAGTTTATAAATGCCTCTAGATCATTTGTTTGTTTGACATGGTAGGATCTTTGTGTCTGTAAAATGAATTATGCGAGAAATGGCGGGGAAATGACTTTATGCGCAAATATTGATATAATAATCATCATATCGAAGTGAACTTGGAGTCACACGATGATATTGTGTGTGATCCTCCCACTGCGATTTGGGAAACCATGCAGTTTATTAGGCTACAGATTAAATAAGTTATGATGAGCTTCACAGGGTAGTGAAAATGCACAGTGATGAGTTTGATGCTCCTTTCCAATAAACATCGAGGGTCTTATTCTGGTGACATGATGATCGATGCTTGACTGCCATTTGACAAATAAAAAAATTCTCGCTCTTATCCATAATAATCTCATCATGTAGCCTAGCCTACCTGCACAGCCTACCCGCATTGTAGTCTATCTGCGAGCTGTTGGCTAGAGCACATGTGCCAAGACCAGAGTAGGCACATTTATTATTTAACGCACCGCTTTTTGTGACAAAACAATCGCTAGAGTCGAAAATGCAATGGAAACACATTGAACTTAAGGTTTTTATTCGGTACATGAAAATGTAAGCAGAAAAGTAAATTTAGTGTGCACTAAATTAAAATTCCACCTTTGAATGTCCACCTTTATTACTGACAAGAAAAGGCTTGGTCCGGACAAACCTTTCCATTCCATTACAAATCCCTCTACATTACAGATCTGAGAAATAGGCTACAACATCGTCGTCCTTGGAACATTGCTGCTTCTCTAAAAGGAAACAGATCTCAAGATTTCCATTTGATAGAGATGAGAAGTGCTCCAGTGGAGTCTGATTTGAATTACAGCTTGTTCAGCAGAGGAGAAGAGAGATGACAGCATCTGGGAATGATGAGGTGGGAGTGGAGCTGAGCCCGCTGAGATCTGAGAGCTTCACACAAACACACCACGTCACATGACCGGACGGACACACCTTGGCCTTGTTTTCCCTCGTGTTATATGTGAGCTCTGCTGCAGGCATGGGGCGGGGGAGGGGGAGGATCCTGAGGATGTGAGGCTGGAACGTGACCAACACATTCTACACACGTATACGCACACACACAGACAGACAGAGGAGTGGAGAATGATATTCATTAACAACGTTCAAAACCACAGCTTCATGGTGGCTGGGCTTTTACATCGAACTCCAGCCAGCCAACGCTAACAATCCCACAACAACACTCTGGCGCACACCCACACACACAACAGATGAACGCAAAAGCAAATAAACAAATTGGATGCGGGAAGCGTTTCCCTGGTAACTATCGTAATTGTTCCTGTGTGCACAAGGACTTTGTCGTTCCAGAAATAATTGCTGGACTTACCGAAGATTTCTCCAGTGTAAATGTGGGAGGTGTCGTAGGGAGCCTCCTCTCCTGACACCTCTACTGTGAGGTCTGGAGAGAACAGGCTGGTGTCCCTCTTCATCCGCAGATTGAAATGCCTGCAAGGGAGGAACATGAAAAGACATTACTACACTACCCAGACCCCATTTAGTACCTCCAACATTCCTACTCATGGTTCAGTAAACATCTATGCAGCCAAAATGACAGGAGAAAGATTAGGGCAAGTACAACGCCAAACCAGTGTCTCCCAACACAGACAGACTCCTAGGCTGTAAGACCCTTTTCATTTCACAGCAAAGGAAAATAAAGGGAAAATAAATACAGACACATAGGGCCTTCAACTTCTCTTAGGGGAGACAATAGAAAGTGGTTGTTATTTGAGAAACATCTTAATGGATGTGCAAATTCTTTAGATAGTTCAGCAGCACACGTCTGTATTGTTCAGGAAGAATATTTCCTATAAAGTCCTGATGACTCAGAGGCCTGGGCTGGGACCTCCAAAGAATCACACCAGTCTCTTAGCAGAACACAGGTCAAGTAAATCATTACTCCATATCACTCATATCAATACTTACGGCTTCATGCGCCATCGGGAGTTTTCCATAGGAATACATGGATGACATTAGCGCTATCACTATCTACTGGTTTTAATTTCTATGGGTCGTAGGCTCCGACAAAGTTCTCGCAGTGCCAGAAATTGAGCCATTATCGTATAGTGGCTGGTCTTACGGCCAGCCACATGATATGCACACAATAATACAACTATTGTGAATAGTCAGATGAATATAATATAGTTTGATTCAAACGTTTACATGCTTTGCAAGAAGAAGATTTCCCTTGATGGGATTTTGATAAATGTACAAAATCCCCAATCAAAAGAAACATTCTCCCACAGCGACCATGTTATTTTTGGGACATATAAATATCTAAGACGCATACTTAAAAAATTTCCGAACTCACTTCACTCACACATTAGCATAGAGTGAGGATTGCGCTGCTGGTGCTGGCACGTACGCAGATGAAATACACTGCTGCAGGCTGACGTGGCCTCGCAAGCCAATCGCAGAATGTGACGACAGAACTGAAGAAAATCATACAATCTGGCCAGGTTGATAGCAAGATTTTAATTTGGTAACGTTGCACATACAGTGTGGGAAGGCCTTAAGAGATAGACATTATTACTCAGTTTCATCAACCATTTTTCAGAATGAGTCATGAATCATAATATTAATATCCTGGCTCTTAATCCATGTGAATAGGATATGAAATGGAACAGACTCGTAGGTTACATCTGTGTGAGTCCATGAGGATGAGCCGATTGACTGTCAACAAACCAATGACGTGAATGCATAATAGATTGTATTTCCCAATAATGGCATGATGGAGAACAACATTAGGGAAAATCTCACATATTAGACAACATGCATCTTTAGTGAATAAAAGTGACCCATTGTGACTGCAACAATTGGACAGTTAAAATGTATCTTGTCATATTTCTCTCTTGGATTTGTAAGCACTGAGAACAAGACAAACAAAACCACTGGCCATTTCCCCTCTGTTCCTTCTTAGTTTAGGATGTAGTGAGGGCCATCTCAGATTAATCACAGCTACAGCACTTCACAACAACGGCCCTCCTAATTTGCTTTGTTGATAACAGAGGGAGGCCCAGGCCCTCTCACTGGGTAACAAATGGCAGCTGTAATTGACGTGGGCATCCCTGCCCAGAGCAGCTCTCTGATTAAGGCTCCCCTCAGGGCTGCTGGGGTGTTAGTGGACACATGGTTGGTTACACAACTAACCCAGAGTCAGGAAAGGACAACGTGAGTCACAGACACACAAGCCCCATTTGAATGGCCCATCCTGGGAAGTCTTCAGACAAACACACAAAGAAAACAAGAGACAGATGGAGAGTGGGAGAGCGGAGGTGTGGGGTGGACACCTTAAGCTATCTAATTAAGCATGGCCCAGCAGTCGGCTCACCCTGCACCTAGTTTCCCATTGTGTAATTGGATCTTTACTAGTGCTCCGGTAAGCAGGCGGGCATGTGGGTGTACTCAACGCCGGCAACAATAGGAGAGAAAAGGGAAGAAAGATTACAAATGTATATCAACCTGAAATAGCCCATCTTGTGACTACTGACTAGGCCTGTCAAAGAAAATGTATAGACTAATCTGTGTTCATTTGTGTTGTTGACAGTCACACAGTATGTCACGTTGGTTGAATGACGGGACAGACCAAGGCGCAGCGTGATATACGTACATGTTTATTCAACTTAATAACACACGACAAAACAATAAACGAAACGAAACGTGAAGTCCTAAGGTAGAATACAACAAACCTTAACAAGATCCCACAACTCAATAGTGCCAATAGGCTGCCTAAGTATGATCCCCAATCAGAGACATCAAGCAACCGCTGCCTCTGATTGGGAACCACACCGGCCAACATAGAAATACCCATCCTAGATAAACCACATAGAAATATACACAAACAAAGAATATACACACCCTGACTCAACATATACGAGTCCCCTGAGTCAGGGCGTGACAGACTCCGACCGCACAACCTTCACCTAACAGGGTAGGGGCCGGGTGGGCATTCCGCCTTGGAGGCGGATCCGGCTCCGGGCGTGACGACCACATACTCTCCGCCTCCCTGTTGCGCCCCTGGTCAGGTCTGGACCTCGGCGCGCTGCTTCCCCTCTCCTTCCTCCCACGATACTCCAGGCCCTGTCTGGACCCTGGTGTGGGAGACCCCGAACCTGGAGAGGGGCTGACGTCATGGTCTGGACTGGAGCCGCTGACCGGAGCTGGACCGGGCACCGGTGGAGCGGACATTTTACATTACATTTTAGTCATTTAGCAGACGCTCTTATCCAGAGCGACTTACAGGAGCAATTAGGGTTAAGTGCCTTGCTCAAGGGCACGTCGACAGATTTTTCACCTAGTCGGCTCGGGGATTAGAACCAGCGACCTTTCGGTTACTGGCACAACGCTCTTAACCACTAAGCTACCTGCCGCCGGACTGCTCAGGCTCCGGAGTGGAGCCGCTGACCGATGCCGGACCAGGCACCGGTGGAACGGGCACGGGCCGTGCCGGACTGGACACACACACCACTGGTCTGGTGCGAGGAGCAGGCACGGGCCGGACTAGGAAGACGCACCACTGGCCTGGTGCGAGGAGCAGGAACTGGCCGGGCCGGACTGGCGACGCGCACCACTAGCTTGGTGCGAGGAGCAGGAACAGGCCGGGCCGGACTGGCGACGCGCACCACAGGCTTGGTGCGAGGAGCACGAACAGGCCGGGCCGGACTGGCGACACGCACCACTGGCTTGGTGCGAGGAGCACGAACAAGCCGGGCCGGACTGGCGACGTGCACCACTGGCTTGGTGCGAGGAGCACGAACAGGCCGGGCCGGACTGGCGACGCGCACCACTGGCTTGGTGCGAGGAGCAGGAACGGGCCGGACCGGACTGGCGACACGCACCACTTTCTTGGTGCGAGGAGCAGGACTGGGTTCCTTTATTAACCCCTGCTCCCTCCAATTGTGACCCCATGGGTCTCCCAGTCACGGCCGGCTGTGACACAGCCTGGGATCGAACCTGAGGCTGTAGTGGCGCCTCAGCACTGCGATGCAGTGCCTTAGACCGCTGTGCCACTTGGGAGCCGGTATTACTTATAATTAATTTTAGTGTTTACAGCCTTGTTCCAAATTGTCAGAACAATTATATTTATAAAAATAACCCTCATTTTTCTTGATCTCCTTCTTATTAATAATACTATTATTATTAATGTTATTGTTATTATAATAATAACAATAATAACAACAACAACAACAACAACAATAATAAGTAATGTCATTATCATTATTAGTATAGCAGACTTGTATAACCAACATCGAGCTGTAGGCCTAAGAGCGCACCCTGTTTAGTCTTAATACTTTAGGCCTATATTTCAATACTTATATAGGCTACTGTATCAATCAATCATTTATTAGTTCATGTCATCACACAGCATACGAGTCATTCATGATTTGTAATGCAATCAAGCTTTTTAGTTTAAAAATAAAAGATCAAAGCAACCCTTGAATAATTAGCGTAAACAATAAATAAACCGTTCCATTTCAGCAATTGGATTCACGAATGCATGCTACTGTTTTTAGTCTTTGCTGTAATAAAGGCTTTACAATTTTTTTTTATAACATTACAACATACTCTCTGGTACGCTTATCATTTATTTAGTGTTTACATTGTTCCAAACAGTCAGAAAACGTATATAGTAATCTAACAGCACCGGTTTGGCACACATGCTCCTTACCTTATTTTTCTTGATTTCCAGTATTTTCCACAGCTAGTCAAATTTATTCCACACATCCGACTTCCCCTTTACCTCCTGAGCAACCAGTAAACATTCCCCCATTTCGTGTTTATTTATCATGTCCTCTGCGTCCATTTTTCTGTCACGTGTTACGGTGTTCAGAGTTTGTTATAACCAATTTATTGATGTGTTTATGATATGCAATAGATCAGGCCGTATTGGTCAGGTGAAGCGGTTGGCCCTCTCTGTTTGAGACCCTTCAGAGAACAAAGCATTATGCTAATGTCTGTTAGTGAGTGACTCAGCCAGCCATTAGACAGACCGCCACCTCCACCAGCCCCCACTGGGAGAAAACACTCAATTACCAAACAACACTTAACCTTGGCACACCAACCGGAGACACACTCCACAGTGCAATCAAAGAAGCAGTGGCACAGGGACAGGTGCATTTAATTCCCGTCAGGAAGATTTCACTTTACAGGCCTTCTTTATTATGCCCTGTCTCTAATCAATTCTCAGAGAATCCACAGGGGGATTGACTGCAGAACGCTGACTATGTGTGAAACTTCTGCAACATGTACCACTGTAGGTACAATGTACTATATTCTATTGGATGCCTTTCTTCAGCACTGTGCACAACTGGTAGAACATGCCCTACAGTACAGCCAGGTATTGGTCTCCAGATTCCCTATTCTGCACACACCCAACGAGACAGCAGACGGACGGCCACCAGAGCATGGCTGCACAAAATTAGACAGATTTTTGGACTTTCGTTTTCTAAAATGTGGAGCAGTATTTTTCGAGTGGTAATGACGGCAAAGAGCACAGCTGTGTGTGTAGTGAGCCTTTACTGCCAGCCTCAGCAACCAGACAGAGCACACAGGCATACTGAATACTGGGAGAGAAGGGGTGGGGCCTGCAGAGTGGTGGGGGGGCAGGAGGGGGTGAGAGATGAGTCAACCTTCTACTTCCAGGAAAGATTTAACATACTCCTATGGGTCAGGGCTGTTCCCCTCTCAAAACCGTGCATGGGCCATGGATCTGCATCTATAGCCACAGCATGCTGTAGCAGGACTGTGCATGAACTGGCAACGACTGTTACAACATCTAAACTAGAGGCCAGGGATAACAGTTAGGCTATAGCTACACTGCAGCATTCTGCCTGGGAAAAGACAGACTATCAGTGTTACATAATGGAGCAGGAAATGGATCTGCTTCTATTTGACAGGCAGGCAGGGGAGATACTAATAGAGATGTGATGAAGTGCAGTGACTGAATTACCCCATTTCTATATTTAAGTTGTTTGATTTCCCGAGGCCTACATTATCAACACAGCAATAAACCCACATCAGAGCGGTCTGGCTCTCAAACTCAGCAGCATCCCCATTGGGTCAGTCAGTCAGTCAGTCAGTGCCACTGCTCAGTAGAACCACAGGGTATAGACTACCCTCCCTCCCTCCCTCCATCATCACACATTGTACAGCAGGCTCCCAGTCAGTTACTGGAACCCAAAACAATCTACTTATGATGCACTCAGAGGACATTCATTTAGGTTGATAATAATCCCACTAAATGAATGCATCCTCATCCACATGCCTTCTGTCTCTATGAAATAGCAGAAATTCTTAGACAATGTAATTACACCCGTAGAGAAACTATTTCCAGCACCATGACTTCATAGTCATATGACTGGAGTTAATGCAGCAAATCTCTGCACTAGGGGAGTAGCTACTCTCTCATTAAAACTCTTAAGGAGGTTAGCCAACCACAAGGCCTTTGTCTACACAAGCATATCACCAGCAACATGACGAACCGCCATATTAATAACATCTTCTTTCCTTTCCTGTTCTCTCTACCTACACCTCCTCTCTGCGTGTCAGTGAGTTGCAGTACATCACATCCCCACTCTTCTGGAGTCTCAGTCAGACTTGTCAGAAGTGTGGGTGGCGATGGGTGCCAGTAAATGCTATAGTCCTGGTACACCAACAAAAACAACAGCTCCATCTAGGCTGCTTCCTTTCTGAAACTCAGGTGCCGGGCGGCACTGGTGTGAAATGATCCGTCAGACTATTTAAAGTGGTTTGGCTCCATTGCACTCGGCTTCAGTGAGCCACAGCAATCAGATGCTGCCAGAAACAGGGCTGGAGATAGTAACTTTCATAGCAGTTCTTTCATTACAGATGAGTAGGGCTGGCACAACCTTGATGATGAATACCGTCATGAAATAAATTAACAGTCTTATGCGTAGAAAGAAATATGTTTATTTTTGGGGGAATGAACAGCTGACTGAAAACGGGACGGCCTGGCATTCGTGCAGTTGAGTCTGTTTCTGCGGTAATATGGACTCCCTGTGGAACGCTTTCGATACCTTATAGTCCATGCCCGACGAATTGAGGCTGTTCGAAGGGCAAAAGGGGTGCAACTCAATAATAGGAAGGTGTTCTTAATGTTTTGTACACTCAGGCTATTCATGGATTCCATATCAGATCAGACAGATGTTGAAAAGCAGAGGTGAGAGAGAATTCTACAGAGAATTTGAGCTAAAGGCAGTGTTGTGTACTCACACATCTGTGTATCTAAATGAAACACTGCTCAACTCCAGAATCAATTGAACCACTCCAATCCTGCTGCAGGTCCCAGTAGAGATTTGTTTATCTCAGTCTCTATGTGGATGTGGGGGAGGGGGACAGAATATTATCTTTAATCGTGCAGCAGGCTCTGAGTTAGGGTTCACCAGATGACCTGAACAAACAGACAGAGAACACAGAATACAGCAAAATATCAACAGGACGTGTGTAGACCAAAGCCTGGGATCTGATCCCTGCCAATGGCAACAACAGTGTAGGCTGTGACTGTTACTTCATACATGCTTCTTGTGGAGGTTTCAGCAGTTCTAATAATTCCTGACGCTCACCATAATCGAGCTGAGACTCTTAGTCAGTCCCAGTCCCTTTCAGCACCGCGTCCCTGAGATGACAGACACATAGGACAAACATGGAGTCTATGTGCTTAACCATTGCCTTTGAGAGAAACGCTAACCAAAGACGTTATTGTGAAATACTGCACATCAGTGGGCGAAAACATGAATCGGGCACAGAGAGGGAGGGAGGGATATGGAGAGAGAAAGTGAGAGAGAGTCCTTGCTGCAGGGACACCCTTAACCACCAGATATGTAATTTTGAACTTCTGAAAGTTGTTTAAAAAGGCAGAGGTGAGTGGAGGAGGGGATGATACAATGCAGAGCAGATGAAACCGAGGCAGGGGGACCGTATGGTGGGGTACACAAACAACAACAGAAGAGAGGGAGAGAGGAATCAGGCCACAGCTGATACATTTACATTTTTTAGCAGACGCTCTTATCCAGAGCGACTTACAGTTAGTGCATACATTATTCTTTTTTTGTTTCATACTGGCCCCCCGTGGGAATCGAACCCACAACCTTGGCGTTGCAAACGCCATGCTCTACCAACTGAGCTACCTCCCTGCCGGCCATTCCCTCCCCTACCCTGGACGACGATGAGCCAATTGTGCGCCGCCCCATTGGTCTCCCGGTTGCAGCCGGCTACAGCAGAGACTGGATTCGAACCAGGATCTCTAGTGGCACAGCTAGCACTGCGATGCAGTGCCTTAGACCACTGCGCCACTCGGGAGAACAGAGATGGGAACATACAAACGAATGACCAATGCATTTGTTTCAAGCCTGATGTTCATGATGTTGTTAATTCAATTGCGGCAAGATGATGAACCTCTATTAAAAAAACTAATTAACAGTGGTGTCTGCAGGGCGGCTGCGAAGACTTCTGACAGCAAATTATCTTCTCTCATTTCAAGATAGTATATTAGAGGAATTAATGCTCCCAACGTCCCAAACGCACCTCAATGAAACATCAAAACACGCAAATGTCTGTGGGCTGATCATATTAATTCGAGCTCAGAGCTCCATAGCCACTCAGCTCACTCTTTAAAACATCCTGATTAATTGTAACCCAAACACTGGAGACGGCTTACTGCTTCCCAGCCCATCAGAGTGCAGTGTTCTCCCATGTCAAATACAGCCATTCTTCCCTCTACTTGTCACTGAATGGAATACATCTCTGTATTATTCATAGACAGAGTTTGTGTCATCCTGAGCTCTGGAGGACAATCTGTATATCTCAGTCAGAAGGGAACAGAAAGTACTTAAAGTTTCATTATGAAGAATCTGAGCAGAAATGGCATTTGAATATAGAATAAAAACAAGCGACCCGTCATCTCCTCCAAAAAATGTCTGGCGCTAGCACCACATCTCAAAGTACATTTGAACGCCTCAGCTTTTCTCAGCACTCCAGGAGTAGAGGTGATGTGACAGGCAGGTCTTTATATAATGGAAATAGTGCTAAAAGTAATGCTAAAATAATGCTGACACCCATCTGCCTGGCGTACAGAAAGTGAAGTGAAAACTAGGTGCATTAGAGACTTCTAAATAGTCCCTAATAAGTTTATAAATTCTTAAAATACATTCCTACTTCTCCAGGGGAAACAAGTAGACCTAAAAACAGACGGTTCATTCACTGCTCAGAAAACTACATTTATGACAATTATCCATGAGCAGACTCTCCAGTACCAGACTCCAGAGATTGAGAGGGTTGATAAGATGGTGGCACCATGTAAAAACCTGTGCTTGTCTCAACACGACAGGCTAATAGCAGGCCCCATTCTTTCAAAACCTCAACAAAAATCTTCTGGCTCCAACCATGGTACATGTCTCTACTTGCCAAGTGGAGTGTTATCAGCACATTATATAAAATGTGATTAAGAAGCAAACAGGCACTTGACAGTCTAGTCTGATTATACAGCCCTACTCCATGGGACAGATCTGAGTCACTGCAGTTCATCAACATTGCGTCTCTCACATGGTGTCTGATGGCTATCCAAGGCTGTGTTCAGGCTATAGGCTACTGGTGATAGATGAAGTTGATAAATCAGATTAGGATCTACTTGAGGTCCAATATTTCAGGCTGACCGTTTTATAATGTGGCACATATCCGGCCAATGGAATTAGTCTATATACAGTGGGGGAAAAAAGTATTTAGTCAGCCACCAATTGTGCAAGTTCTCCCACTTAAAAAGATGAGAGGCCTGTAATTTTTATCATAGGTACACGTCAACTATGACAGACAAAATGAGAAAAAATTAATCCAGAAAATCACATTGTAGGATTTTTAATGAATTTATTTGCAAATTATGGTGGAAAATAAGTATTTGGTCAATAACAAAAGTTTCTCAATACTTTGTTATATACCCTTTGTTGGCAATGACACAGGTCAAACGTTTTCTGTAAGTCTTCACAAGGTTTTCACACACTGTTGCTGGTATTTTGGCCCATTCCTCCATGCAGATCTCCTCTAGAGCAACTCCCTCCAAAGATTTTCTATGGGTTTGAGATCTGGAGACTGGCTAGGCCACTCCAGGACCTTGAAATGCTTCTTACGAAGCCACTCCTTCGTTGCCCGGGCGGTGTGTTTGGGATCATTGTCATGCTGAAAGACCCAGCCACGTTTCATCTTCAATGCCCTTGCTGATGGAAGTAGTTTTCACTCAAAATCTCACGATACATGGCCCCATTCATTATTTCCTTTACACGGATCAGTCGTCCTGGTCCCTTTGCAGAAAAACAGCCCTAAAGCATGATGTTTCCACCCCCATGCTTCACAGTAGGTATGGTGTTCTTTGGATGCAACTCAGCATTCTTTGTCCTCCAAACACGACGAGTTGAGTTTTTACCAAAAAGTTATATTTTGGTTTCATCTGACCATATGACATTCTCCCAATCCTCTTCTGGATCATCCAAATGCACTCTAGCAAACAGGATTTGAGTCCCTGGCGGCGTAGTGTGTTACTGATGGTAGGCTTTGGTACTTTGGTCCCAGCTCTCTGCAGGTCATTCACTAGGTCCCCCTGTGTGGTTCTGGGATTTTTGCTCACCGTTCTTGTGATCATTTTGACCCCACGGGGTGAGATCTTGCGTGGAGCCCCAGATCGAGGGAGATTATCAGTGGTCTTGTATGTCTTCCATTTCCTAATAATTGCTCCCACAGTTGATTTCTTCAAACCAAGCTGCTTACCTATTGCAGATTCAGTCTTCCCAGCCTGGTGCAGGTCTACAATTTTGTTTCTGGTGTCCTTTGACAGCTCTTTGGTCTTGGCCATAGTGGAGTTTGGTGTGTGACTGTTTGAGGTTGTGGACAGGTGTCTTTTATACTGATAACAAGTTCAAACAGGTGCCATTAATACAGGTAACGAGTGGAGGACAGAGGAGCCTCTTAAAGAAGAAGTTACAGGTCTGTGAGAGCCAGAAATCTTGCTTGTTTGTAGGTGACCAAATACTTATTTTCCACCATAATTTGCAAATAAATTCATTAAAAAAACCTACAATGTGATTTTCTGGATTTTTTTTCTCTCAATTTGTCTGTCATACTTGACGTGTACCTATGATGAAAATTACAGGCCTCTCTCGTCTTTTTAAGTGGGAGAACTTGCACAATTGGTGGCTGACTAAATACTTTTTTCCCCCACTGTATTTACTTGCATAATCCTCCAATCAGATTGATCAGGGAAGTGAGAATGATAAGAAGAGTTTTAATACAGTAAACGGAGCCTAAAGGCATGTTTGTCTTAACACAGTAGGAGGACAGCAGATCAACTCTACCGATCAAACCGCTGCTGACTACTGTCACCTTCAAATGTCAGAATGGGTGTGTTGTGGTTAAAGACTGGTTATGGCCTACTACAAGAGAGGAACATTAAACACTATGAACAATGAGAAGTGAGATTAATCTAAAAAAAAACATTTCCCGCAAATATTTCTCTCCTTGCTTTGATCCCCAGCCAGCCAACTACCTCAGGTTGAGCATGGCTGATTCAAAGCCAACAGGCCGGAAATAAAATATGCAGCGGTACAGGCAGTGTCATTTCAAACCACACATTATTCAGAGCAGAGGAAGGTAAAGGGGGCTGCAGGTCCCGACAGAGATCATTGAGGCACGGTCGTCATTTCTCATGCTGCAGGCGGGAGCGGGCTTTGGGATGAAAATATTTGAGTCCCACAGATTATTAGGAAACGGTCGTCTTTCTGCTGTGTATGCGTTAGCCTACGCCAACCTATTGTATTAAAAGCACCTCTGTGTCGCATTATTCACACACTGTCAGTATTCGCTGCTTCAAGTTCAGTAGCCTGCCGCTCCTCTCCTAGATGGGCGTACAAGATCAAGCACGCCTACAATATATGATCTCAATGACCGCCTATGAAAGGGCGGAGAATCACGGGGCAGTTATCTTTCCAAGAAAATTAACTTAAATATGATTAGGCTATAGTTTACTGCAGTGTCCGTAAATAAATATAGATCATGGAAAGAAGTGGCGGGAGCTCAACCAACGTGAGTCGAGGTGCAATAAAAAAAACATGATTTGAAAAGGAAAGGGCGCAACTAGCGAATAGCATGGCGAGTGAGCGTTACGCCTTTTCCTTTTCAATAAGTATTGATTAAGCATTTGTCTCTGCCTGCAAATCGTCCCGCTGCTAAAAGGTAGGCTACAGTGGGGAAAAAAAGTATTTAGTCAGCCACCAATTGTGCAAGTTCTCCCACTTAAAAAGATGAGAGAGGCCTGTAATATTCATCATAGATACACGTCAACTATGACAGACAAAATTAGAAAACAAAATCCAGAAAATCACATTGTAGGATTTTTAATGAATTTATTTGCAAATTATGGTGGAAAATAAGTATTTGGTCAATAACAAAAGTTTCTCAATACTTTGTTATATACCCTTTGTTGGCAATGACACAGGTCAAACGTTTTCTGTAAGTCTTCACAAGGTTTTCACACACTGTTGCTGGTATTTTGGCCCATTCCTCCATGCAGATCTCCTCTAGAGCAGTGATGTTTTGGGGCTGTCGCTGGGCAACACGGACTTTCAACTCTCTCCAAAGATTTTCTATGGGGTTGAGATCTGGAGACTGGCTAGGCCACTCCAGGACCTTGAAATGCTTCTTACGAAGCCACTCCTTCGTTGCCCGGGCGGTGTGTTTGGGATCATTGTCATGCTGAAAGACCCAGCCACGTTTCATCTTCAATTCCCTTGCTGATGGAAGGAGGTTTTCACTCAAAATCTCACGATACATGGCCCCATTCATTCTTTCCTTTACACGGATCAGTCGTCCTGGTCCCTTTGCAGAAAAACAGCCCAAAAGCATGATGTTTCCACCCCAATGCTTCACAGTAGGTATGGTGTTCTTTGGATGCAACTCAGCATTCTTTGTCCTCCAAACACGACGAGTTGAGTTTTTACCAAAAAGTTATATTTTGGTTTCATCTGACCATATGACATTCTCCCAATCCTCTTCTGGATCATCCAAATGCACTCTAGCAAACTTCAGACGGGCCTGGACATGTACTGGCTTAAGCAGGGGGACACGTCTGGCACTGCAAGATTTGAGTCCCTGGCGGCGTAGTGTGTTACTGATGGTAGGCTTTGTTACTTTGGTCCCAGCTCTCTGCAGGTCATTCACTAGGTCCCCCCGTGTGGTTCTGGGATTTTTGCTCACCGTTCTTGTGATCATTTTGACCCCACGGGGGTGAGATCTTGCGTGGAGCCCCAGATCGAGGGAGATTATCAGTGGTCTTGTATGTCTTCCATTTCCTAATAATTGCTCCCACAGTTGATTTCTTCAAACCAAGCTGCTTACCTATTGCAGATTCAGTCTTCCCAGCCTGGTGCAGGTCTACAATTTTGTTTCTGGTGTCCTTTGACAGCTCTTTGGTCTTGGCCATAGTGGAGTTTGGAGTGTGACTGTTTGAGGTTGTGGACAGGTGTCTTTTATACTGATAACAAGTTCAAACAGGTGCCATTAATACAGGTAACGAGTGGAGGACAGAGGAGCCTCTTAAAGAAGAAGTTACAGGTCTGTGAGAAAGAAATTCATTAAAAATCCTACAATGTGATTTTCTGGATTTTTTTTCCTCAATTTGTCTGTCATAGTTGACGTGTACCTATGATGAAAAAATACAGGCCTCTCTCATCTTTTTAAGTGGGTGAACTTGCACAATTGGTGGCTGACTAAATACTTGTTTTCCCCACTGTATATCCTATATGCAAAACGTAGCTCAAGAGAAAGTGCAAGTGTCTGCTCTCATTATTATTGCTGCTTCAAGTTCAGTAGCCATATGTGTGAGATCAGGTGCGCGTGTTGGTCTCAATTAAATAGTAGGATATAGCCTATGCATGAACGGAGAAGCACGGGGCAGTTCTCTTTCGAAGGAAATGAACTTCTTAATTAAGCTATAGTTTACTACACTGCCTCAAAATAAATATTGATTACCCATTTTGGTCTCTGTCTAAAAGTGCAAGTGTCCGCTCTCTCTCCAACTCTGCTCTCTTCATACTATGTCTAACCTATTGGCTGATATAGCCCAGTAATACCGATAGCCTAATATAATGGAGAATGTGAGAATCTCTGGTAATTTTACCTATTTCTTAGGTTATTTTAGCGCATTGTGATATTGCCTATAAGGCGCAAAATAGCTGGGACCATGGCTAGCAAGCTAGCTGCGTCACATACGCCTAAAATAACATTGCTGGACTGCGGTTGGGTGGGAGTCGGACAGAAAACCAGCGGGAGCGGGTGGGTACAGGTATGAAAAGCTGCGGGTGCGGCCGGGAGCGGGATGAAGAAATCAATCCCGCCTAGACCTCTATACTGAGGGCCCCACCCTGTGATAAGAGTGGACTCCAAACTCACTTCACTGAACAGGCTAATCACTTCACTGAAGGATTCCCATAGGGATAACAATAACACTATGCTTAGGCAAATGTGGCATAAGTAAAGCCTGTATGAGCATACAGTGTGTGTTGCATTCCCTCCTAATCCTCCTGTGATCCTGTTCTCTGAGCACGCTCTCAAATTCTGAAAGGGCGACCTAGCACCACATGAGCTGCATATGACCCACTCACTTCCCAGAAGACTGAGTTGTTCTGTTCACTAGTTAGGAGTCTTTCCAGTAGGCTGCTACCAGCTAGCCTATAGGCTCCTTCCCAACACTCCTAGAGAGATTCCATCCGTCAGACATGACTCTCACATGGGCCGCTGCACTCCAGCCCACACAAAATGAGCCACTTATTGATTGCATCACTGAAGTGGCTGTCTATTTATCTACAGAGTGGAACACAAATTACTGTGCATCTTTGATTCACTACAACCAATTTGTAATCCACACAGTACTCAAACAGTTCACAAGCAAGGTACAGGATAATTTCCTTCCAATTACAGAGGTGTTTGATTTCATTGGCCATGATGTGTTTACAGACCCCTGTCACCTTTCCATAATGCCCCTACAATGCAGCCTCACTAATCCTCCATTGTCTGTTCGTCACAACCTCTCCTTGTGTCTGCACTGGAGGCCTGAGAAGAACTGACATTTGGGGACACAGCCTCTGACACAACACACACCTTGTTATTCCTGTTACGAACACTGACCAAACTGTCACCCTACTTCCCGCTGTGTGTGCCCGTCTGTCCCACACAGTCTCCCTGGCTGGCAGTCCCCTTTTAAAGCTGAAGTGACGGGCGGTCCACCCTCTCACAATGATTGGAGATCAGGCAGGAACATGTGACAGCCTGGTGGGGTCAGCCTCAACATCTAGCCTGACCCTGTCCTCTCATCTAATTGTGTGATGATTAGGCTACATGTGGACTGAAATGCCTCAAAACTAACTTCTCAGTCTGCCTCTCATTCTGCTATGACTGACTCAGTTGAAGCCAATGGAATCCCTTAGCATCCACCATATACATCTTCTCCCACCTGCCCCTGGTCTTCAGTCAGTCAGTCAGCCCTGTGGTTGGCCTTTCCAACCTGCCCTGTCTGCCACAGCAGACCAGGTGAAATATGTGAGGGGAGCCTGGATAGGGGAAGTAATTCTTCCTGAGCTTCCCAGGGACTCAGCACACTATTAATATCTCCCGCAGCCCGGGATGTCATGTGAGAGAGTGTGTAGAGAGAGAGTCAGGGTGGGAAGGGCTGAGAGTGTGAGGAAATGAGAGAGAGCAAGTAAGAGAGGGAGAGAGTAAGGCAGAGAGAGACAAGGCGTTAAGGAGACAGGGAGTGTGGGAAAAAGAGATTGAGAGTGTGAGAGATAGAGGAAGAAGAGCACCTGTGTATCAACCCAGCAACAGCAGCACTCCAGAGATGAGCAGAGGTTAAATGTACTGCCACTTCCTCTGCTTGTTATTCACCATGGCACGCCCATTACTGCCTCTGGCCTCTCCACTCAATTTACATTTACATTTTAGTCATTTAGCAGACGCTTTCATCCAGAGCGATTTACAGGGTTAAGTGCCTTGCTCAAGGACACATCGGCAGATGTTTTCACCTAGCTGGCCCGGGGATTTGAACCAGCAACATTTCAATTACTGGCCCAACGCTCCTAGCCACTAGGCTACCTGCCGAAAGGCCTTGATATGGGGCTGAAACATTAGGCCTAGATCCTGTCCTACATAAAGCTTTCTGCTGGCATTTCATTGTCATCAATGCTACTAGGAATGTGCTTACTGAAATCAGTTAGGAGTGCCCATGCAGGGTCATTGCATCTCTAAAGGTTTTCTTGGTAACACAAAACACACAGGGTTACAAAACGCACAGGGTTACCCAGTGCACTAGGATGAGAGGGGTTGATAAGGTTATCTGGTGGGACAGTGTGTGTATGTGTGTGTGTGTGTGTGTGTGTGTGTGTGTGTGTGTAAGTACGCTTCCAATGTCAGTGGAGAGAGAGGGAAGCTGTGCTAGTCAACTGGGTAATGTTCATTAGAGCACACTGTAGCAAAACGTTTTGCAATGAAAAACAAAACCCTGGTAGACCCAAAAAGGGATTTAATAACGGGTCAGTCTATATTGTGCTCATAAACCAACTGTTGTCTTTTACTACCTGTACTACAGAATACAGCTGAGCCAACTTGAGGGAGTGGATATCTATCTAGCAGATTAAATTGAACTATTTTCTAATTGCAAGTCACAAATGGTTTCCGTGCACATAGCTCAAAGGGTACTTTGGGGAGAGAAAAAAATCTCTGGGGTCGAATACGAAGGGTGAAATGTATCTAGTTTGGGCGGATTAAAAAAGATTTGTCATTCAGTAACATTCACAGCAGTCAGTAATTAAACACCCACAACCCAAAACCCCAGGGACAATAAAACACACCAAAAACTAAACCCAAATCAAACCATAGTCCATTTGTCATAGGAGTGTAAGATAACTGTCTGTCACACTACTCTCGCCTCGGCAGCGTCTCATTACTTCGAAGTTGCTTCCTCCCCAATGAGAAAAACTTGACTGGTAGACTTTCACCCACTTATTCCATAATTTCAGACAAGGAAGCAACTTTGTAGGACTGATACGCACCCTTCTCCATCACCTCTCCCTAATCAAATCCAAAAGCCTAGAACATCATAAACAGGTAAATAAAACATATGCATAAATACTGTATAATTTTCTCTTTGCCCTTTCAGTTGCTCCTACTGAGCTGTAGTAGAGGGGTCCAGCCAGCAGAGGGGGCTGGTCTGTGGTGTGTATTATTGTGTGGGCCTAAACGCCTTCGTTGAAGAAGACGTTAGTAGTGTCAGGACTGCTCGGTTGTATCCTCTCCTGAAGATCTGGCTCCAGGCTGCTCACAGCCTGTGGGACCAAGGCACAGCACAGAGGAGTGGCAAACACCTGGCACCGACCCAACAGTCCCACCTGTACTGGGGCGTTTAGGACTGGAAACCGCTTCATGAAGGCTTTCTTCTCCAGGGCGTTCATTATCACAAGGGGGATAGCCATAGCTGGCACAGCCATGCCGATCCTGGGACTCGACCACCTGGATGATGCCTGACTTGGCAGGGGTGACTGACACGCCTAACCGGTTCCCATTCTCATCAGTCACTGGGATGCTGTATTTCAGCTCCATCTGCCTCACGAAGGGGATGTTGATACAGTTGGCAGCCACTACAGCAAAGAAGGGGATGAACCGGCTCATTATGGCTGGAAGGCGATTGGCTAGAGACTTGAGTCCCAGGGCTGAGACTACGGCTCCTGTGGTTGTACTGACCTACGCTGCAGCCAGCTGATTATTAATGGGCACTATAACAATCAATATGGCCTCACCATTTCAGCCATTTCCTCCTCATAATTAGACAGACCTTTTTGCCAGGCATCGATCACGGGGTGGGCCTGGTCACGGCCACAGTTCTTCACAAGGATGAACACAAAATATCTTCAGTATTACTGTAGAGAGGGTTTCACAGGGAAGCCTTACCTGAACAGCAGTAAGAATTTAAACAACTATGATGATAGTTGTCAGTGCAATTTGATGACTCAGTTCACTCAAAGATAAAACCTGGTGCGAAACTTTATAAAAAACTATTCAATTCACAAAACCATGAACATCTCTACATGGTGCAGGATAGTAGCATGAGCTCCACCCCCACCACCTCGGTCTCCCTCCACGGCATCATTCCCATGCCTCCCAGCTCTCACGAATCACTGACCTTTAGACAAACTGCACTGATAAAGAGCAGACGCAATTACACTGTTCAGATTTATCCGTTTGAACTTGGTGTCATCGGTGGAGCAGAGGCAGAGGGCATGTCATCCCTCAACAGCGTCAGTGGGGTGGGATCAGACACCCATAAACCCTAGGAGCGGGTGATCAAACCAGGGATAAGTGCTGGGCCGCTGGGTACCAGAGACCCACACCACCACCACACGGCCGGCCAGCCTGCCTGCCCTCAGCTGCTGCCAGCTGGGATAACCTCAGACCGCAGCTCTGCGAGAGGAAGGCTCTCGGACTGCTGCAACACTAATCTAATGTAGCAGTGACAATCCTCCAGGATTTCAGGAGACTGTCAGAGATGTCTCACAGGGCCCATGGCTGTCTGCACCCTGCAGCCTCCCAGGGATGTGAGAGAGAGGGTGGAAGGGAGAGAGAGAGTGTAGAGGGCGTAGTGTAGATATGTAGAAGAGAGGGAGGACATAAAGAGAGAGAGACATTCATTTGACCCACAATAATAATAATAATCTCTCCACCCCAGTGAAAG
This sequence comes from Coregonus clupeaformis, assembly GCF_020615455.1. Taxonomy (NCBI): domain Eukaryota; kingdom Metazoa; phylum Chordata; class Actinopteri; order Salmoniformes; family Salmonidae; genus Coregonus; species Coregonus clupeaformis. The sequence goes on from NW_025534686.1 coordinate 116,714, forward strand.
TGAGGATCTGAGTTGTGAAAGCTGGTCTTAACCTCGTGGTGACACATATGGTGGAGTTTTCTGCACCATTATGTGAAGCCATTTCCCCTCTCAATGTTCAGCAGAGCTAGTTTTACAGGTAGTCAAGGTACAGGATATGTGTCACCACATCTTCACTAACTACTGTCACAAACAGATGGATATCATCTAACTTCAGAAAATGTGTCTTTGATAAATGTCATTATAGATGCTGTGGGTGGATTGCATGTAGAGCAACACCGGATAATGAAAGTGCTTATTTACAAAGGCTTGCCAAATTTGTGCTTTTTCAAACTCTCAAAAGTATAGGCTGACAATTTTGTTGATTAAAGAATAAAAACATTAGCTTGTGATTTATCCTCTTAAAAATAATATTGCTTACATTTACAAACAGCAGGGCTTGACATAAAAAAATTTAAGCCACGTGTCCTTCGGACAAGTAGGACTGATTTTTTACTTAGAGAACTTCAAATATGGTCTGTAACACAATTTCTACATAATTGAATGATGCAAGGAACCAATTTACAAAATAAATTACATTATTATCATTATTATTACCATAGAGAATCAGACAAAAATGTAATGTAGCTAGGCTACACTGCCTATTGGCTTCTTTACATATTCAAGCCAGTCTCAAAATACAACACTGCCCCTTTAAGGCTCTCCTGGAGGATAGTTGGCCGCATGCTTCGGTTTGGCTGGTGGCTAGGCGAACCGAACAAGTGTGCTCGCATACAACCTTAAAAGACCTTCTCTAGAAAAACTTGAAAAAGGTGGCAATAGTACTGTTTGTCCATCTTGAGACGCCATAGCCAGTATACACTTCCACAAAATAGTCAGACTTAATCTAAGATAACTCAAGAAATCATTTTACGTTTAAATGTTTGGTGCAGTATTTCTTAAGTGAAGAATGTGCATGAAAACGAGTTGTCTATCGTTGAATGACAACAAACACTTAATTGGAGAATCCCTACTGTTGACCAATCACCGACGAAGGGGCGTAGACTTCGGCTTCCGAACTTCGGCTTGTCTTGAGATTTGTGTGTGCATGAACAGCCGGAAAAAATACCTAGTCGATGGCCAAAATGAACAAAAACGTCATAATATATTCATGAACTGTTCCGGATGGGAAGAATTCAGATGCCTTTAGTAGCCTATAAAATATTGCAACATTACAATTAAAATGAAATACTTTGTCTTTATAAAATAATTCCCTCATTCAATGAATCAGCGATCAAATGGCTAAGGTAGGCTACTTCAAAGCAAGGTAACTAACTAAGGCATGTTTATCCATAACCTTGAAAGGCTAAATTATTCAGGTTTCAGGGGAGAGCTATTGAAAGCATGTGTTATTTGTCAATTAGACTAAGCTCTCCCACTGTGTCAGATTGTATGTAGCGTTGGTTTATTAACGCACCCCGTTCATCAATTGTGTGTCGGCTATTTGTGGGAGTGCCGCTGAAAAGTTTTTTTAGGGCATCGGACATGACATTAATACATGCTAATAGCTAAATAGTTAACTACCAAGATAACTAGCCAGGCAACACAATATGTTATGCATTGGCTATCTAGTTATCTGTTGTCTATCATTATTATAGGCTACCTGCTACTGTAATGTCTCTCTCTCGCTCCTCGGGCCCACACGCATGTGATACACACATTACTTTTCCAGGATTTTCATGACCATACAAACCCCGTTTATGACCAAAAATGAGCTATAATTGGGCAAATGACTCACAAACTAGCAAGGAATATCAACAAATGTGCACACGAGGCTACACGCTTTGATCTCAAAAGGTGATTGAAAAAGACTGCTTGTGCCTGTCAATGCAATTCAATTCTACTCCGATGCGCTCTGCAGAAATTGGGAGAACAGTGCGCAAAACATCGCATCCAGAGGACACTGATCCAATTCTGCTCGAAGTAATTGTTTGATATTGTGATTTGTGTGTGATTGTTTTCACTTGTCAAGCGTTAATGTCGAGCCCTTAACAGACTCATTTTAACTGTTTGACTTTGTGTTAATGTGTTTACGTTTAAGTGCCACTTTGAGTCTTCCCATCAAATTGTTATCATACCAACACAGAACTTCACTGACACTGCCAAAAACGACTAAATGGTTGACAGGGGGTTTCGACCTAGAAACTAAAACATCTAGAAAATAAATAAACAGAATGACTGAATACAGAATAACAGATCTTCCTTCCTGCTGCTGGTTCTCAGGACAGGTTCTGAACAACTTCCTGATTAGTCATGAAGTAAACAAGGCGCTGGGAGACAGTGTGGGCTGAGAGGAGCAGTACTGAGTACCACTAGCTGGGCACTGGAGGTCCACCTGAGAGAGATAAATGCTTGTCGTTGATCAAGCACCAAGCTCTCCTCACTGAGCAACAGCCTGACCTCGCAGAGGGCTCATGGGAGCCATAGAGCATTGTGGGTAGCTGTGGCTGGGGCCGGCGCAGTGCTGCGTTCCATCTCTGCCATGCCCTGTCTAGAGGTTGCTCTGACATCATTAGAGCTCCATGAAACATTCATCCAAGGGCAGAGAAACTGGTTCCTGTGTACCACGGAACAGCCAAGGCTATGAAAAACACACACCGTACACACACAGCGGCGTCCATGTTTAAACAAACAGGGCCGTGCTTCACAGTGGGAGGAGGTTTTTATAACCAATAGAGATGCAGTTAGACTAAGGGCAGCAGCTGACTGATAAATGATTCAGAGCCTGACTGAGCGTCTGACAGTCATACAGCTGGCCTCTCTGTATCCAGCACAGCCCCAAGCAGAGGGAAGCATGCAGGCCCACAATCAGACCGCCAGTCAGTGGGACTCTGACTTTCACACTCCCTTATCTCTTGTCCTAACCCCCGAGACAGACTGGGGAACTGGATAAAGGAAAGACTCCAACTAACCAGGCATGAGATAATGCATTATCACACAGACAGGTATAGGGCCGAAGACAAACAAACACACAAATGAGAACCCACACCTACAAAACGCTACAGGCTATCTATGCAGCAGCAGTCGTCCATCCTTCTGGCCAATCCAGTCATGGCAGGCAGTTCACTGCAAGGCCAAACTCACCTTAGAGAGATTACAGTGGCAGGGTTCATGTTAGTTGACCTGTGGCATGCAGCTTCACTGTGGCTTAACATGTTCATCCCAGTCTGGGGTAGATAGATGAGCAGGACAATCACGCTGAACACACGCTCACACAAATAAACATGCAGCCTGACTGAATGGTGGCCTGGAATAACACATTTAGGGGGTTCCCCTCTGAACCAGACCACTGGTGTGTTAACTGTTTGGGAGGTGGCATGTGAAGGTGTAGGCCTATCTCTGAACCATGCTGTCCTATCCCCTTACTAAAAGGAATGCTCTACTGTAGAGGTTGTTTGCTTCGGTTAGCTAGGAACCTTTATTTGATCACATTTGCCCTAGTGAGGTGAAATCTCTTGCAAGAGAGAACTTCAAAAAGTATTTCCCCTGGCACTGAACCCTTGGTGCGTACTGTTCTGTTCTGTTCTGTACCCTGGCATGTGATCCTACACAGTACAAAGCCTCAGGATTGCCCTGTCGGGTACCTTGAAGTAGCTGCTCATAGTGTTGGAGTGGGAGGAGGGGAGTGAGTGGTGGTGACGTGAGTCTGGGCATACAAAAGGTTTTTTCTGTGAAGAGCCTCCTAAACACCAGACACCCCTGCCTTGGCTGTGACGGAGGCGTGGAGTAAGAGTTCATGCTCAACACAATACAAATGTCACACAGAGTGGAGGAAACAGTCAGCAGTTCAATCTTCACTTACAGTCATTATCAGCTGGTCAGTCTGATTCTTAACCCTTCTACCACAAGTCTGCACTCGTTCACACTGGATGTAAAAAGAAACGGACTGGTGTAAGTAAATTGAAGTACATTTGGTAGAAACTCCCTCCAGCTTTATACTAGACAGAGAAAGTGCACCATTTTCTTTTCTTTTTTGGGGGGGGGGGCTGGGGTACGGAGGCTGAACGCCGGCCTTGGTGTGCTAGCCCAGACGTTACCCTCTCATCACATGTTCCCAGTCCTAAGGGCGGTGCTCAACGGCTGGAATGGAGAGCTGGAAATACCTCAGAACTATCCAATCCAAACATTCAATCATTCCACTACCATTATTGGAATGTCAGTAATTCAGGGAAATGTTAGATGGGCTGCCCAAAAAGGGTGAATGAATAATGACGTGTACTGTTGTGCACCATCCTCTCAATCATTTTTCTTCACAACAGATACATCTAGTGGTTTAACAGGCCAGGCGAGTATCACACTACACTCAGGGTGAGACAGAAAACTGCTGAAGACATCACACCACAGAGCAAAGGGCTTGCAGAAAAGACATGGTTGAGGAAAATGTTCACATGAAGTTAACGTTAGCTGTGACTGCCTCCACTGCGGTTTCCAAAGGGCTAATAATGGCATGACGCAGAGAGTGTAAGCAGTACAATAGGGGGGTATTCTGATCATTCCCCCACACAAAACCTTCAGAAGACAGTGGTGAAGAAAGGAGCGTGTTGAAAATGACAGGGCTCCTGGGATAGATTATTTTTAGGTCTCACAGAGAGACAGACAGACAGAGAATGAGACAGAGAGAGATAGAGAGAGAGAATGAGACCGAGAGAGAGAGAATGAGACCGAGAGAGAGAGAATGAGACCGAGAGAGAGAGAGAATGAGACCGAGAGAGAGAGAGAATGAGACCGAGAGAGAGAGAGAGAGAGAGAGAGAGAGAGAGAGAGAGAGAGAGAGAGAGAGAGAGAGAGAGAGAGAGAGAGAGAGAGAGAGAGAGAGAGAGAGAGAGAGAGAGAGAGAGAGAGAATGAGAGAGAGAGAGAGAGAGGGAGAGAATGAGACCGAGAGAGAGAGAGAGAATGAGAGAGAGGGGGACAGACCTTTTCTAATAGCTGGGACAGTGACGCAACCACACTGGGATCACACACAATGAGAAAGAATATGTGTGTTTCATTGTGCGTGTGTGTGTGCACGTATATGTATGTATGTAAGAGTGTGCGTGTGTCCCAGTTTGAAAGTGTTTGTTGGTGATGAGCTCGTCCGAGGCACAGTGAGGGGTGGGAGGTGTACAAGACGAGCCGGCTCCAGAAAAGCTGCATTTTCCCCTTCATGTCCAGAGGCACTGTGTAATTATGAGCTCTGCTCTACACAGAGAGGCAGTGTTTTTGTGACTGCTAACTGACAAACTAGCCCATTCTACCCATCTGGTGTAGCTACTGGGAGACAATATGAACACCTGCAGGGCTATCTCCAGAACAAGCAGTGAATTAAACTGTCCTCTGAAATAGACTGAACCAGGAAGTGACCGCTGCAGCCTGTTATCTCACCATCCCTGGGAGGCCACAACACTGCTAGCTGGAAATACAGACAGCAGGATCTCTAAGCTGTGTTACTATCACCCAAAGTAAATGTTTCCAAAACATAAATGGTGCCATTATGAAAGAGATAAACTAGGGTCTACTTGAACAGAATAGGACTGACGTGATTTAAGCCGGGGGATGGGTTAAAACTGACATGAATATCATAATTTGACAGGAAAGTGACATGCACATGATGTTGTACAGACACAAAAACCATATATGCTAAAGAATGATGGTAGCCTATGTGACTTCCCAGTGAGAAGAGTCATCTGCCCAGTAGCTTTGGGGTAGGTGACACTATAGCAGAGATAGTTTCTATATACAACAACTCTTTAACAGATAGGCCTAGCTGTATTGAAGCTCCCAAAAGGAACCTCTGCCTGCCTACTCTACCTGCCTCCGCCTGGGGTGCTGCTGGTGTCTGTTACACAAGAGGACGATACTCCCTTCCCTTCACTGGGAGTGAATCCACACATCAAGGTCAGGACTCAGTACCGTTCCGTGACAAAGGGTAGAGAGGGAGAAAAGAGAGAGAACAGAGCTGGCGGAATAAAACACAGTCCTGTACTGACGGTTTTAGAACTGTCAGAGGACGACAGAGAGGGTTTTGCCCTGTTGGGAGGGTGAGGGTCATCTTTATTAAGAGACAGGTGGTAACATGGACTGCCAATCCCCAAATCGGTAAGACTTTATCTACCATCTGAAATAGAAACAGCAGATTATGTGGGGGTCGAGAGAGAGAGAGAGAGAGAGCTCCTGGCCATCATTCCCCAAACAAAGCATTTTGGATTAACCAAAAAACAGATAGCAGCTCTTCTCTTGGATGTATGCTCATCTTCTCTGTCCCTTCAAATTAACCTCTAGGTTTATGTTTTGCTGAGATGTGAATTGGAAAAGCTCCTTGGTGATCATATCAGTCAAGGTCAGAGATAGCTGGAGACTACAATCGGCTGGATTGAATAACCATCAACACATCCCACATACAGACAGGCACAGAGTCAGACTTGGACAGAATACTAAATGTTTGGTAGGAATAGGTGGGGGCCTGTGAGAAGAAGTAGCTTGCTGCAAGCTGATATAACAACACTTTAGGCCTGGTTACCAGTGAACACCCTCTGTCTTCCAGTAGGCTATCCCTGTATCACTCTGGTGTACAATACCAAGCCAGACTGTACCACACCACTCTCTCAATGTCCCAGCCAGTGTGGAAAAGACAATGTTCGCTCACACGATTCCAGCGCTCAGGATTGCTCCTGATCCCATGTTAAGATATTCCTGTAATCCAAAACCCCACACAGAGAACAGAGACTTCATTGGGAGATTCCTCCCTTGAAAAAATCCCTCAGGTAGACAGAGCTTTTGCTCATGCAGGACAACACGTCACAGGTCAGTTATTTACTACGAGCATGGACAGGTTTGTTGAGTTTGGCGTGACACTCGACTTGCCTGGAAAGCAGAAGCCAGATCTGGTCATACTCTAGCCAACTCCTCTGACTGACATTGTCATGTCATTCAATAATTGGTAAATTAATTAATGAATGGCATGACAACAATAATCAGATGAGTTGACTAAAGCACTACAGATTTGGAAACCAGGCTAACGCTAGATATTTTATGAACTTTTGATGTCCAGTAGACAAAAGAGTGTGACGTACCTTCCATGTGCGTGGAAGTCCAGCTGCAGGACCTTGTCCTCGTGGGAGACGGCCCTCTTGGCTCTCTGGTGGTTGCTGTGCAGGGCCTCGGTGTCGTAGGACAGGCCCTCATAGTGGCGGATGTACTTGTTCAGAGGGTTTCCATACTGACCTGCAGGAACAGAAGTGAACACAGGCTTTTAATGGCCAATTAAAAAGTCACAAACCACTCATTCCTCACTGGCAGGTAGGCATGGGGCGCAGTGACAAAACTTCAGAACAGCACAACTTCAAAACGTAGCTAGTCTATTAGGAATCATTTTTAACCTGAGACCATGACACATAGTCCCTCATTACGAAAGCTTTAGCCTTGACTAGATTCACAAGTATCTTATGAATAATATCTTATGAATAATACAACAGCAGGCTGTGTGCATTTCGCTCATTCTCACCATTGATTTAGGTCTACTGTGTGTGTGTGTGTGTGTGTGTGTGTGTTTTCCATTTAATCCTTCCTTGGATAAAGATGTTAGTCCCAAAAACAGTGCTTGAGGAAGTAAGAATAGCTGCACTTTTGAAAGACAGCTGAGCCCACATGATACTACAATACTGTAGAGGCCCAATGGTTATTTTTCAGCTCAACGTTTGCTTCATTCACTTTTCCCATTCCATCTAAAACTGCTGCAGCAATAGTGAAAACAATCCAATTGAAACAATCGGCTACTGCAAACACATTTTGAATCCCTTCTTTGAGGGTGTGTAAGAGATTTACAATGTTGAAATGCTGGGAAAAAACACCCTCCACAAGTTGAATATATGATAAGCACAAGACTGCAGTGTGCTGCCAATGACATCACCATTCCCTTTCCCATCATAGGGACCTAGAAAGATTCCCATCAAGAGCAGCTAGATAGACACCCTTTACTCTGCCTCCTGCTGACTCAAACCACTTTATTAGCTGACACAAACACCATTCTCCATTTCCGGCTCCTAGCAGGGGTTCCAGGCAACTCTACACTGATGTGATCCAATCCCCAGCCCCAGTCTCATCTTCCCTCGCCATGCCCTGCTCCCAGAAACACATTACAACAGACAAACACTGCCAACACAGCAAAATGGCCATTTGTCAAACTTCAGAGAGGGCAGATTTTTTGTTTCCCTGCCAATTCCGTATAGATCTTTTTTTTTTAAATCAATTTGATCACCACAGCACTTTAATTTGATGTACTGGGAAAAAAGGTTTAAAAAATATTCCATAGCCTCATTCAAATCAAATCAAATTTTATTGGTCACATGCGCCGAATACAACAGGTGCAGACATTACAGTGAAATGCTTACTTACAGCCCTTAACCAACAGTGCATTTATTTTAAACAAAAAAGTAAAAATAAAAACAACAACAACAAAAAAAGTGTTGAGAAAAAAAAGAGCAGAAGTAAAATAAAGTGACAGTAGGGAGGCTATATATACAGGGGGGTACCGTTGCAGAGTCAATGTGCGGGGGCACCGGCTAGTTGAGGTAGTTGAGGTAATATGTACATGTGGGTAGAGTTAAAGTGACTATGCATACATACTTAACAGAGTAGCAGCAGCGTAAAAGGGATGGGGTGGGGGGGCAGTGCAAATAGTCCGGGTAGCCATGATTAGCTGTTCAGGAGTCTTATGGCTTGGGGGTAGAAGCTGTTGAGAAGTCTTTTGGACCTAGACTTGGCACTCCGGTACCGCTTGCCGTGCGGTAGCAGAGAGAACAGTCTATGACTAGGGTGGCTGGAGTCTGACAATTTTGAGGGCCTTCCTCTGACACCGCCTGGTATAGAGGTCCTGGATGGCAGGAAGCTTTGCCCCAGTGATGTACTGGGCCGTACGCACTACCCTCTGTAGTGCCTTGCGGTCGGAGGCCAAGCAGTTGCCATACCAGGCGGTGATGCAACCAGTCAGGATGCTCTCGATGGTGCAGCTGTAGAATTTTTTTGAGGATCTGAGGACCCATGCCAAATCTTTTTAGTCTCCTGAGGGGGAATAGGCTTTGTCGTGCCCTCTTCACGACTGTCTTGGTGTGTTTGGACCATGATAGTTCGTTGGTGATGTGGACACCAAGGAACTTGAAGCTCTCAACCTGTTCCACTACAGCCCCGTCGATGAGAATGGGGGGCGTGCTCAGTCCTCTTTTTTTTCCTGTAGTCCACAATCATCTCCTTTGTCTTGGTCACGTTGAGGGAGAGGTTGTTGTCCTGGCACCACATGGCCAGATCTCTGACCTCCTCCCTATAGGCTGTCTCATCGTTGTCGGTGATCAGGCCTACCACTGTTGTGTCGTCGGCAAACTTAATGATGGTGTTGGAGTCGTGCCTGGCCATGCAGTCATGGGTGAACAGAGAGTACAGGAGGGGACTGAGCACGCACCCCTGAGGGGGCCCCCGTGTTGAGGATCAGTGTGGCAGATGTGTTGTTACCTACCCTTACCACCTGGGGGCGGCCCGTCAGGAAGTCCAGGATCCAGTTGCAGAGGGAGGTGTTTAGTCCCAGGATCCTTAGCTTAGTGATGAGCTTAGAGGGCACTATGGTGTTGAATGCTGAGCTGTAGTCAATGAATAGCATTCTCACGTAGGTGTTCCTCTTGTCCAGGTGGGAAAGGGCAGTGTTGGCTTTGCACGACACCAACTCCATCATCAAGTTTGCTGACGACACCACAGTTGTAGGCCTGATAAACAACAACGACGAGTCAGCCTATAGGGAGGAGGTAAGTGACCTGGCATTATGGTGTCATGACAACAACCTCTCCCTCAACGTCAGCTAAACAAAAAAGCTGATTGTTGACTTCAGGAAGCATAGGAGGGAACATGCCCTCCTAATTTGGCATGCCGCCCTGGGTCCTCTCCAAACACTACCGCTGCACCATCGAGAGCATCCGGACCGGTTGCATTATGGCCTGGTACCGGAATTGCTTATTCTATTCTACTGAGCCATTTACTTTATGTTCGTATTCTTATCTGTTACTATTTCTTATTATTGTTGCATTGTCAAGAAGGAACCTGCAAGTAAGCATTTCATTGGACGATGTATACCATGCGTAGGGTTGGGCCGTATGAATATCTCTGCTGTAAGAAAATAAGCTTGATATTGAAATATAGCCACTTGAACAGCTGGAGCCCTGAGCTGGATATAATTTGACACATCTTAGATTTCTTATAGTTATACTTAACTTATAGTTACAGTCGGAAGTTTACATACACTTAGGTTGGAGTCATTAAAACTTGTTTTCAACCACTCCACAAATGTCTTGTTAACAAACTATAGTTTTGGCAAGTTGGTTATGACATCTACTTTGTGAATGACACAAGTAATTTTTCCAACAATTGTTTACAGACAGATTATTTCACTTATAATTCACTGTATCACAATTCCAGTGGGACAGAAGTTGACTGTGCCTTTAAATAGCTTGGACAATTCTTCTGATAGGCTAATTGACATAATTTGAGTCAATTGGAGGTGTACCTGTGGATGTATTTCAAGGCCTACCTTCAAACTCAGTGCCTCTTTGCTTGACATCATGGGAAAATCAAAAGAAAATCAGCCAAGACCTCAGAATTATTTTGGGGGACCTCCACAAGTCTGGTTCATCCTTGGGAGCAATTTCCAAATGCCTGAAGGTACCACGTTCATCTGTACAAACAATAGTATGCAAGTCTAAACACCATTGGACCACGCAGCCGTCATACCGCTCAGGAAGGAGACGCGTTCTGTCTCCTAGAGATGAACGGACTTTGGTGCGAAAAGTGCAAATCAATCCCAGAACAACAGCAAAGGACCTTGTGAAGATGCTGGAGGAAACCGGTACAAAAGGATCTATATCCACAGTAAAACGAGTCCTATATCGACATAACCTGAAAGGCCACTCAGCAAGGAAGAAGCCACAGCTCCAAAACCGCCATAAAGCCAGACTACGGTTTGCAACTGCACATGGGGACAAAGATCGTACTTTTTGGAGAAATGTCCTCTGGTCTGATGAAACAGAAATAGAACTGTTTGGCCATAATTAATGACCATCGTTATATGTTTGGAGGAAAAATGGGAACGCTTGCAAGCCGAAGAACACCCTCCCAACCGTGAAGCACGGGGGGGGTGCTTTGCTGCAGGAGGGACTGGTGCACTTCACAAAATAGATGGCATCATGAGGAAGGAAAATTATGTGGATATACTGAAGCAACATCTCAAGACATCAGTCAGGAAGTTAAAGCTTGGTCGCAAATGGGTCTTCCAAATGGACAATGACCCCAAGCATACTTCCAAAGTTGTGGCAAAATGGCTTAAGGACAACAAAGTCAAGGTATTGGAGTGGCCATCACAAAGCCCTGACCTCAATCCTATTGAAAATGTGGGCAGAACTGAAAAAGCATGTGCGAGCAAGGAGGCCTACAAACTTGACTCAGTTACACCAGTTCTGTCAGGAGGAATGGGCCAAAATTCACCCAACTTATTGTGGGAAGCTTGTGGAAGACTACCCAAAACTTTTGACCCAAGTTTAACAATTTAAAGGCAATGCTACCAAATACTAATTGAGTGAATGTAAACTTCTGACCCACTGGGAATGTGATTAAATAAATAAAAGCTTAAATAAATCATTCTCTCTACTATTATTCTGACATTTCACATTCTTAAAATAAAGTGGTGATTCTAACTGACCTAAAACAGGGAATTTGTACTAGGATTAAATGTCAGGAATTGTGAAAAACTGAGTTTAAATGTATTTGGCTAAGATGTATGTAAACTTCAGACTTCAACTGTATAAGCAGCGGCATAGCACGCACCCCCGCATTGAAAATTAAACCGTCTGTATTTCTAAAATATCGGTATATATGGGGTCCGACATATAACAAAAAATACATGACAGACAAAATACTTTACAATTTAAATACATTTAAGAAAATTAACATGTAGTGTGTGTGCATTATCAGTTAAACATACATGTCATTACAAACACACAACAAGTAGGTCACATGGGGGAGAGGTGTAGTGCCGTGAGGTGTTGCTTTATTTGTTTTTTGAAACCAGGTTTGCTGTTCCATGCACTCATGGCTCTGTATAATACTGTACGTTTCCTTGAATTTGTTCTGGACCTGGGGACTGTGAAAAGACCTCTGGTGGCATGTCTGGTGGGGTAAGTATGTGTGTCAGTGCTGTGTGTAAGTTGACTATGCAAAGGATTTCAACCCAGTCTTTCCTCAACTCTTAGCCAAGAGAGACTGGCATGCATAGTATTACTATTAGCCCTCTGATTACAATGAAGAGCAAGATGTGCAGCTCTGTTCTGGGCCAGCTGCAGCTTAACTAGGTCTTTCTTTGCAGCACTTGACCATATGACTGGACAATAATCAAGATAAAACTAGAGCCTGCAGGACTTGCTTTGTGGAGTGTGGTGTCAGAAAAGCAGAGCATCTCTTTATTACGGACAGACCTATCCCCATCTTTACAACCATTGAATCTATATGTTCTGACCATGACAGTTTACAATCTAAGGTAACGCCAAGTAATTTAGTCCCCTCAACTTGTTCAACGGCCACACCATTCATTACCAGATTCAGCTGAGGTCTAGAACTTAGGGAATGATTTGTACCAAATACAATGCTCTTACTTTTAGAGATGTTCAGGACCAGTTTATTACTGGCCACCCATTCCAAAACAGACTGCAACTCTTTGTTAAGGGTTTCAGTGACTTCATTAGCTGTGGTTGCTAATGCGTTTATGGTTGAATCATCAGCATTTGTTTAATGCCAGTGGCAGGTCATTACACCAGAATTTACATGTTTGACATTAGAGAAGCTTCCATTAAAAGAAAACCCTCTGAGTTCTATTAGATAGATAGCTCTGAATCCACGATATGGCAGAGGTTGAAAAGCCATAACACAAGTTCTCAACAACAGGTTATGGTCAATAATATCAAAGGCTGCACTGAAATCTAACAGTACAGCTCCCACAATCTTCGTATCAATTTCTTTCAACAAATCATCAGTCATTTGTGTCAGTGCAGTACATGTTGTGTGGTCTTCTCTATAAGCATGCTGAAAGTCTGTCACGACTAAGACATGAAAAATAACCCAAGGCTTACGTACTCTTCAATAAAGCTGAGAAAAACTGAGGAGTAGTACCATTATGTAACCGACTGCTATCAAAACCTGGTCATCAGTATTTTTTTTATGACTCTCTGGTACGCTTATATTTATTTAGTGTTGTTTACATTGTTCCAAACGGCCGAGAAATTATATTGTCATCTAACAGCACCTGTTTGGCACACATAATATGCACGCAGCGCTTGCTCCTTACCTTATTTTTCTTGATCTCCAGTATTTTCCACAACTAGTCAAATTTATTCCACACATCCGACTTCCCCTTTACCTCCTGAGCAACCAGTAAACATGGCCCCATTTCAAGTTTATTTGTCATGTCCTCTACATCCATTTTGCCGTCACGTGTTACGGTGTTCAGAGTTTGTTATAACCAATTTATTGATGTGATTATGATATGCTACAGGTCAGGCCCTTTTGGTCACGTGCATGCGATGCATACATGTGTCACGTAAAGAGAACAAGGGTTGAGAGAATAGGGAATGTTTTTCCTAAACAAATGAGGGATTTCAGTAACATAACTTTCAGTCAGAAATGGCTGCTAATTAAGTTGCAGCTTCAGCAACACGGACAGCGGGATAAACACTATTGATGTTCTGTGGTGGTCGCTGCAGCAGGGAGGAGAGAGAGACAACGGGTGCTAGTCTGAGCCTGGCCCGGCACAATCAAATCAATTGCGGTCGGATTCCCTCTAGTCATTTGTGTATCTTAATTATTTCATCAAACAGTGCGCTTACAGCATCAGACACGCTCACTGCATATAGTTGATTTGATAAAAACACATAGGATGTGTCTATATATGGAAAAATACACGTTTAAAAATGTTGAACAAGTTGGGGACAGCCCTACTCCAGAGTCAACCATACCACTGGACCAAAAAGCTATCTTCCACTCTGAGGCAAGTGCATTTACTTTCTAGATTACCAAGGTTGATCATCAGGCAAGGCAAGGACTTGGTGCACTCCCACAGATGTACTGCCTAAATATGTGTATGTTTAGCCTATAGGCCTATAGCCCAGATCAGAAGCTAGAGATTTCCAGTTCCTTAGAATTTCATAGTGATTGTGGTTGAAATGAATGAGGAAAACTCCTTCATAGTTTGAACAAAGCAAACCTGCAGACAGAGAAAATAAAGGAGAAATCACTAAAGACTTTGTAGTTGGAAGCAGCAGTGTTAGATGGAGTTCTCTCCCGGAGGCAGCAGCGACGCGGCCCCTGCTTCCACCTGCTCGGCTGTGATAAAAACTCTCCACTTATCTAGTTCCGGCGAGGGGATAAATGCTGCTCGTTAAGAGAGGGACACTGACGTGCATCGCAATTCCACACGAGGCTCCTCTCTCTCTCTCCTGGGGGGGTCTGTCACTGTGCGGTACCCTGTTATATTACAGGAGAGTGAGGGGAATCAGGAGGCTTTTAAGAGCTTTTAGATGCAACAGTCACACTTTTAGCAATCAACATGGGATGGAAGCAGCCATCACTTATTCATTCGCTTCTTTTTCAGGTTAAAATTAAAGCTGGTACCATAGGAACAGCAAAGCACACTGGCTCCTGCTCATATGTAGCTCAGCGGTTGGCTGACTGATGCTGGCTGGCTGCTATGTTTGAGCTTTATTGAGACTGCCTACTATACTGGCTGATGCTAGCTGAGAATATTCCTCTGCCCAGACAGCTTGGCAACACTGGGCAAATGGTCAAACTGCTCCGCTCACTAGTCAGTCCAGACAGTAGGGCTAGACTGTGTGTCCAGTCTGGTGTCCCCAGAGCTGTCCCTTGGCGGGAACATGATCCCACTTCATTCACACTGAGGGGCTCCTTAGGATCCTGCCGAAGTGTAAAATACAGCCTCTTTCCTGACAGCTGTGTACTATCAGAGTTGAGAGCGTTTAAACATTTGAATTTGAAAGGGCTCAAAAAATACTGAGGGAGAGAAAAAATAAAAATCACATCTGCTAGACTGGAACACAAAAACACTTTTTTTTAAGCGCACAGCACAACAGTGTGGCAAAGGAACAATGCTTTTCTATGAAGGGAGAGCATTGACAGCAGACTATTTCATCTGGGGAGAATAATCATTTTTCCACACTCGATTTTCCTCTTACCTCCAGAATGCTAGAAGTGGATCTGAGGAGATTAGATGAATAAACAGCTGAAGGCAAAATAGCTAAAAGATTATCCTTAAAAAGGAGGGATATGTCAAAAAATACAAAAAAAGTAAGCTGTTGCCACCTATGAAAAACAAATGCCTAACTTTAAAACAAGTGGTTGGCGAGAGCTAAGGCTGGTAGAAATGTCTCCCAGACAGTCCCAAGCCTGTTAAATGAGCACATCTACCCAGTCTCCAAGCTCTCCGCTGATGAAGCCCTCAGTTTGCAGGAAGTCAAGAGGACGTGTGACAGTGGAGAGAACTGTTGAGGCAAAGCATAATCCTCAGAGGAGAGAGCTGCATGAAGACAGGCTCAGATTTAGACATAGGCCATCAATTTCATTAAAGCGCTGTGACACTGGGGGAACTTTGAGATGCTAAAGAGCACGCTCTGGCAGTGTGCCTCCACACAACTCTGGGTAATGAAGACGGAGCACGGCCAGGGAGGGAGGGCGGGACTGGCTCCCACAGCGACACAATGGCAGCAGCTCAACTCTCTACCACGAAGCACAGTAGCCACGCTAAACAGGTTTACACACACACAGCTGGTGCACGAGACTCACCGCCGCACAGAACAGCTTATCCGCCCAGCGTTATCATTGGTCCACTCCTAGTCAACAAAGGCTTTAAAGAATGGTCAGATACGAACAGTTGAACACACCTGAGGACAGGAGCCAAATGAGTTGCTGTTTTAGCAGTCCACCTGCTAGCTGGCTATAGACGGGTTAGCTGACAACGTCACGAAAACAATGTGCACGCTTCAATGGGGCAGAAGGCCGTGTTGTTGTGATTCTGGATGGCCAGATAGCTAGCAACAATGACAAGAAGCTGCCATGTGGGAATCGTTGATGGCTCTTTTCAGCTAGTTTTATCTTGATACCATGTCTTGTTTTGAGGTGTTTTTACTGATGTCACGTCTATGCTAATATGGCAAAAATTCGCTAGCTAGCTAACCAACAACTGTAACGATGTATTTGAGAGACAACAAGCTCATTGTGCAAATTTATTTTTGTTTTTAATTAACATTGGAGACTAAATATATAGTTCACATGTTGTTAACAATCTAAGCCAACCCTGTCTGTTTTTCCTCATAGTTACCCACGCATCGGTTTTGTTGCTAAACAACCAACCTGTCTATAACCTCATGAGCAAGGAGACTACTAAGTCACCATACAAAAAACATGGTCAAAAGAGATTGGCTGAGATGGCCGGTTCCTTTCAGAGATTCTCACAGCTGTTGATGTGTTAGCCTAATACTTGAGAAGCTATTTTAAAACACCATTAAGAAATGTATGGTCATTAGTTAATGCTGTGTTTGATATGAAGGGGACACTCCGTGCTTCACAGCTCTGGGAATAATTACCTGAAGAGAGTAGCTCATACAGTGCTACTGCTGGGGTAATGGTCCCACAGTAAAACACACACACACAGACAGAGACACATTGTATTGTCATGGTGGCCCCAGTGTGTGGGAGTAAACTCTTCAACAAGCAGGGGCCACACCCGGCCTGCCATGACATGTTCTTGAACGAGTCAGGGAGAAAATATTCAGAGAGATTTACACTAGCTTTTTTTTGCCCTCCCCCCAACAAATAGACTAATGACAGCAGCGGTCTAGACTGTGGCACACTGATGGGCAGAAACACAGGGGCTGGTGGGCTTTGTAATGTGAGAACAAGGGAAGAAGATTAATCAAATCAGGAAACAGAGGGGCCTTTTATGAAAACAAAACAGAGCACGCTCAGATTGCCTCCATCAACCACCATACATTGGCATGACATCTCCTATGCATTGTCCCACACAGCCTATTAACATGCAATACCAGTTTAATAAAGCAGAAGAGACTAGAGAGAAATGCAATTATTTGACTAAAGATACGGCTCATTTTATATGTCTCAATTTGGCCAGGGCTGGTATTTCTGAGAAGTGATACACAAAATATCAACAAAATTACACAACACTATAATGCAAAACAGCCTTTAGTTTAATTGAAATGTTTGGTTAAAGAACAAGGTTAGTTCTCATTTGAATATTTGATTGGGGTAATTGACAGGGCCGGGATGATACCAGTATGGCGATACTGGTTAGTACCGTGGCAAGGAAACAAAACACAAAGCGGATTTAACTGCTTTAGGAAAACAGCCCTAATGTTGGAAACAAACATTATTATGTTGTCATCCAGAGTCACATGTATTTATTTTCCAAGCTATGGCACACAACTTAAATACAGCAGATTGTTAAAGGACCAAATAGATTTGTCTGCTTCCTGTTTTCATTTTAGCCATGGAAAAAATATTGTGATACTGGTATCGTCACAGCCCTAGTAATTGCAACACTGAAAGTTTCTAAGAAACGAAGTTGCAACAAAGTGGATTTATTCACAGTTCAAAAAACCCCAGATAATTTAAAACTTCATGAGAATGGGACGTATTTTGCTCTCTATTAGTACAATCTACAGTTTCAGGGGATATGCCTTCCAGTGATCCTCAGTTCTCATCATCAGTTGTTAAATCTCAAAGGGAAATATTTAGCCTGTTGTGGGACCCTTGTACAAACCCACTCTAGCCCAGCCTACAGCAGCCAAAGCTGCCACAGGATAAACTGAATCAACAGGGTAAAGGTCAACTCAGAGGCTGTTGATGTACAACTAACTGTTACCATGGCACAGCCGTGCCTCTTAATTTCCTTTCCATATCACACCATGTCTGTGTGTAGGGTCACTGTCCGGAGGAAGGGGCATGTGAGGACTGTGACCCCAGTGGGCCTCTGAAAACAAGGCCACTGCTGGATATGCCAGGATAAGGAAGTGTTTTCATGACATTATTTAAAAAATAAAAGGCAGAATTAGCAAGTCGTTCATTAACATAATTTCCTCCCTCATCTAGCAGCCACAAAAAGTTAATGCAAAACCCTATGGAATATTCAAATCGAGATACAATATAGGCCTATGCCTAGCCAATACAAGAATGTTGTTAGCCTAGTCAAACCATTTGAGTAGTGTTGCAAGTCACTGACTTTGAATTAGTTGGCAGGGTAAAGGACTTAGAGGACTAACACCATTTGCAAGATAAAATGTAGGCTACTCCTTATTTGTATGTTGCTGGAAGGCACCTGCTAGCCCAAATTGCAGGAGCTGTCAATGACAAGTAGTGCCTGTGGGCTTCATTCTGTCAATAGTATTTCAGTAAAGTGTTTATCCTCACTCACGGAGGTGCCAAGCTTGACAGGCTAGAACCCCTTGACAGGAACAGAGGAAGAGGAAACAGCTTGCGTTATGATGACTCACCCTCCTCATACATTACCATGCTGGGTAAAGCATGGTGGGAAGGTTGTTTGACAGGCCAGAGGACTCAGGGCTCCATCACTTGTTCTCCTGGCTGCGCTTGAACCATACAACACTATGAGTGATGGGTATACCACTAGCCTACATCCCTGACAAAAGGGGGCGGCAGGTAGCTTAGGTAGCTTAGGTGAAAAATCTGTCGATGTGCCCTTGAGCAAGGCACTTAACTCTAATTGCTCCTGTAAGTCGCTCTGGATAAGAGCGTCTGCTAAATGACAAAAATAAAATAAAATAAAAAATACATAAAAATAAAATAAAGAAAAGACATCCAGCCACTGACTATTGAGGGGCTGAAATAACACGGCATTGGTGGGTACTGTTGTGGTGTGGACCAATGTCATGTCCACTGTCCGGTGGTCCCTGTGGCTAGCTGCAGCCTTTGACCACTGAGGAGCTACTAATCAGATGGGCAGTGGTGGCAGCAGATGTTTTTGGACAAATACACTTTTGTGTTGGGTCTGGGAGACATAGTGCTGTATGGGCAATTGTCAAGGGAGGGGTCTGAAGCACAAAAGCATGATGTACAGTGCCTTGCAAAAGTATTCATCCACCTTGGCGTATTTTTCCTATTTTGCTGCATTACAACCTGTAATTTAAATAGATTTCTGTTTGGATTTCATGTAATGGACATACACAAAAGTCAAAATTGATTAAGTGAAATGAAAAAAAATTACTTGTTTCAAATAATTATGAAAAATAAAATTATGGAAAAGTGGTGCGTGCATATGTATTCACCCCCTTTGCTATGAAGCCCCTAAATAAGATCTGGTGCAACCAATTACCTTCAGAAGTCACATAATTATCCTAGTTAAATAAAGTCCACCTGTGTGCAATCTAAGTATCACATGATCTCAGTATACAGTGGGGAGAACAAGTATTTGATACACTGCCGATTTTGCAGGTTTTCCTACTTACAAAGCATGTAGAGGTCTGTAATTTGTTATCATAGGTACTCTTCAACTGTGAGAGACGGAATCTAAAACAAAAATCCAGAAAATCACATTGTATGATTTTTAAGTAATTAATTTGCATTTTATTGCATGACATAAGTATTTGATCACCTACCAACCAGTAAGAATTCCGGCTCTCACAGACCTGTTAGTTTTTATTTAAGAAACCCTCCTGTTCTCCACTCATTACCTGTATTAACTGCACCTGTTTGAACTCGTTACCTGTATAAAAGACACCTGTCCACACACTCAATCAAACAGACTCCAACCTCTCCACAATGGCCAAGACCAGAGAGCTGTGTAAGGACATCAGGGATAAAATTGTAGACCTGCACAAGGCTAGGATGGGATACAGGACAATAGGCAAGCAGCTTGGTGAGAAGGCAACAACTGTTGGCGCAATTATTAGAAAATGGAAGAAGTTCAAGATGACGGTCAATCACCCTCGGTCTGGGGCTCCATGCAAGATCTCACCTCGTGGGGCATCAATGATCATGAGGAAGTTGAGGGATCAGCCCAGAACTACACAGCAGGACCTGGTCAATGACCTGAAGAGAGCTGGGACCACAGTCTCAAAGAAAACCATTAGAAACACACTACGCCGTCATGGATTAAAATCCTGCAGCGCACGCAAGGTCCCCCTGCTCAAGCCAGCGCATGTCCAGGCCCGTCTGAAGTTTGCCAATGACCATCTGGATGATCCAGAGGAGGAATGGGAGAAGGTCATGTGGTCTGATGAGACAAAAATAGAGCTTTTTGGTCTAAACTCCACTCGCCATGTTTGGAGGAAGAAGAAGGAGGAGTACAACCCCAAGAACACCATCCCAACCGTGAAGCATGGCGGTGGAAACATCATTCTTTGGGGATGCTTTTCTACAAAGGGGACAGGACGACTGCACTGTATTGAGGGGAGGATGGATGGGGCCATGTATCGCGAGTTCTTGGCCAACAACCTCCTTCCCTCAGTAAGAGCATTGAAGATGGGTCGTGGCTGGGTATTCCAGCATGACAACGACCCGAAACACACAGCCAGGGCAACTAAGGAGTGGCTCCGTAAGAAGCATCTCAAGGTCCTGGAGTGGCCTAGCCAGTCTCCAGACCTGAACCCAATAGAAAACCTTTGGAGGGGAGCTGAAAGTCCGTATTGCCCAGCGACAGCCCCCGAAACCTGAAGGATCTGGAGAAGGTCTGTATGGAGGAGTGGGCCAAAATCCCTGCTGCAGTGTGTGCAAACCTGGTCAAGACCTACAGGAAACGTATGATCTCTGTAATTGCAAACAAAGGTTTCTGTACCAAATATTAAGTTCTGCTTTTGTGATGTATCAAATACTTATGTCATGCAATAAAATGCAAATGAATTACTTAAAAATCATACAATGTGATTTTCTGGATTTTTGTTAAATTTTACAGACCTCTACATGCTTTGTAAGTAGGAAAACCTGCAAAATCGGCAGTGTATCAAATACTTGTTCTCCCCACTGTATATACACACACACCTGTTCTGAAAGGCCCCAAAGTCTGCAATACCACCAAGCAAGCGGTACCATGAAGACCAAGGAGCTCTCCAAACAGGTCAAGGACAAAGTTGTGGAGAAGTACAGATCAGGGTTGGGTTATAAAAAAATATCTGAAACTTTGAACATCCCACGGAGCACCATTAAATCCATTATTAAAAAATTGAAAGATTATTGCACCACAACAAGTGTCACGATCGTCTTCTTGTGAGATATTGGACCAAGGCGCAGCGTGTGCAAAATACATCTCTTTATTTTGGAAGAGAGAAAAAACACGAAACCAAACACTATCCAAAACTAACAAAACAACAAACGACCGTGAAGCTAAATAACGTAAGTGCACAGACAAGCAACAAACGTTCAACATAGACAATTACCCACAAACACATGATGCCCATGGCTGCCTTAAATATGGCTCCCAATTAGAGACAATAAACCACAGCTGTCTCCAATTGAGAACCAATCTAGGCAGCCATCAACATACAAACACCTAGACAAGATATTACCCCATTAAACCTACAAACCCCTAGACAAACCAAAACACATACTTCACCATGTCACACCCTGACCTAACTAAATTATTAATGAAAACAAAGATAACTAAGGCCAGGGTGTGACATAACTTCCCTTAAGGTGCGAACTCCGGGCGCACCAGCATAAAGTCTAGGGGAGGGTCTGGGTGGGCGTCTGTCCACGGTGGCGGCTCTGGCACTGGTCGTGGTCCCCACCCCACCATAGTCACTACCCGCTTTCGTAGCCTCCTCCAAATGACCACCCTCCAACTTAACCCCACTGGATTAAGGGGCAGCACCGGACTTAGAGGCAGCACCGGACTAAGGGGCAGCACCGGACTAAGGGGCAGCACCGGGATAAGGGGCAGCACCAGGATAAGGGGCAGCACCAGGATAAGGGGCAGCACCGGGCTAAGGGGCAGCACCGGACTAAGGGGCAGCACCGGACTAAGGGGCAGCACCGGACTGAATGGCGGATCCTGGCTGGCTGGCTCTGGCGGATCCTGGCTGGCTGGCGGATCCTGGCTGGACGGCTCTGGCGGATCCCGGCTGGACGGCTCTGGCGGATCCTGGCTGGACGGCTCTGGCGGATCCTGGCTGGACGGCTCTGGCGGATCCTGGCTGGGACGGCTCACGGCTGGCTGACGGATCTGGCTGCTCATGGCTGGCTGACGGATCTGGCTGCTCATGGCTGGCTGACGGATCTGGCTGCTCATGGCTGGCTGAAGGATCTGGCTGCTCATGGCTGGCTGAAGGATCTGGCTGCTCATGGCTGGCTGAAGGATCTGGCTGCTCATGGCTGGCTGACGGATCTGGCTGCTCATGGCAAGCTGACGGATCTGGCTGCTCATGGCAGGCTGACGGATCTGGCTGCTCATGGCTGGCTGACGGATCTGGCTGCTCATGGCTGGCTGACGGATCTGGCTGCTCATGGCTGGCTGACGGATCTGGCTGCTCATGGCTGGCGGAAGGCTCTGGCTGCTCCTGTCTGGCGGAAGGCTCTGGCTGCTCCTGTCTGGCGGAAGGCTTCGGCTGCTCCTGTCTGGCGGAAGGCTCTAGCGGCTCCTGTCTGGCGGAAGGCTTTAGCTGCTCCTGTCTGGCGGAAGGCTTCGGCTGCTCCTGTCTGGCGGAAGGCTCTAGCGGCTCCTGTCTGGCGGACGGCTTTGCAGGCTCAGTACAGACGGGCAGTTCAGGCGCCGTTGGGCAGACGGGCAGTTCAAGCGCCGTTGGGCAGACGGGCAGTTCAGGCGCCGTTGGGCAGACGGGCAGTTCAGGCGCCGTTGGGCAGACGGCAGACTCTGGCCGGCCGAGACGCACTATAGGCCTGGTGCGTGGTGCCGGAACTGGAGGTACCGGGCTGAGAACACGCATCTCAGGGCTAGTGCGGGGAGAAGGAACAGGGCATGCTGGACCCTGGGGACGCACATAAGGCCTAGTGCATGGTGCCGGAACTGGTGGTCCCGGGCTGAGGACACGCATCTCAGGGCTAGTGCGGGGAGCAGCAACAGGCCGGGCCGGGCTGGCGACGCACACCGTAGGCTTCGTACGTGGCGCAGGAACAGGCCGGGCCGGGCTGGCGACGCACACCGTAGGCCTTGTGCGAGAGGCAGGAACAGGTCGGACCGGGCTGGAGACGCGCACCGTCCATTTGGTGCGAGGGGCCGTAACAGGCCGGACCGTACTGGGGACACACACCACTGGCTCTACCCCGGGAACTGGAACGGGCCGGACCGGACTGGCAACACTCCCCAGTACCTCTCGCCGTGCCTCCAAACCTCCTTTCCCTTCTTTAACCAGTAGCCCCCGTAACCTGGTGGCCTTTTGTATTCGCCCCTTCTCTGCCTCCGTCAGCCCCGTCGTCCATGCCCTGTGCCCCCCCCTAAAAAATTATTGGGGGTGCCTCTCGCCTTGCCTCCGTGCTGCCTCCTCATATCGCCTCCTCTCGGCTTTAGCTGCCTCCAGCTCTTCACGAGGGCGGCGAACTTCTCCCGGTTGTGCCCAAGGACCCTTTCCATCCAGTATCTCCTCCCATGTCCATGAATCCTGTGTAGGTGGGTCCTGTTGCCGCTTGACACGCCGCTTGGTCCTAGATTGGTGGGTAATTCTGTCACGATCGTCTTCTTGTGAGATATTGGACCAAGGCGCAGCGTGTGCAAAATACATCTCTTTATTTTGGAAGAGAGAAAAAACACGAAACCAAACACTATCCAAAACTAACAAAACAACAAACGACCGTGAAGCTAAATAACGTAAGTGCACAGACAAGCAACAAACGTTCAACATAGACAATTACCCACAAACACATGATGCCCATGGCTGCCTTAAATATGGCTCCCAATTAGAGACAATAAACCACAGCTGTCTCCAATTGAGAACCAATCTAGGCAGCCATCAACATACAAACACCTAGACAAGATATTACCCCATTAAACCTACAAACCCCTAGACAAACCAAAACACATACTTCACCATGTCACACCCTGACCTAACTAAATTATTAATGAAAACAAAGATAACTAAGGCCAGGGTGTGACAACAAGCCTGCCAAGAGAGGGCCGCCTACCAAAACTCACGGGCCAGGCAAGGAGGGCATTAATCAGAGGCAACAAAGTGACCAAAGATAACCCTGAAGGAGCTGCAAAGCTCCACAGCGGAGATGGGAGTATATGTCCATAGGACCACTTTAAGCCGTACAATCCACAGAGCTGGGCTTTACGGAAGAGTGGCCAGAAAAAAGCCATTGCTTGAATAAAAAAATAAACAAACATGTTTTGTGTTCGCCAAAAGGCATGTGGGAGACTCCCCAAACATATGGAAGAAGGTAATCTGGTCAGATGAGACAAAAATTTAGCTTTTTGGCCATCAAGGAAAACGCTATGTCTGGCGCAAACCCAACACCTTTCATCATCCCGAGAACACCATCCCCACAGTGAAGCATGGTGGTGGCAGCATCATGCTGTGGGGATGTTTTTCCCATCGGCAGGGACTGGAAAACTGGTCATAATTGAAGGAATGATGGATGGCGCTAAATAAAGGGACATTCTTGAGGGAAACCTGTTTCAGTCTTCCAGAGATTTGAGACTGGGACGGAGGTTCACCTTCCAGCAGGACAATGACCCTAAGCATACTCCTAAAAGCAACACTCGAGTGGTTTAAGGGGAAACATTTAAATGTCTTGAAATGGCCTAGTCAAAGCCCAGAACTCAATCCAATTGAGAATCTGTGGTATGACTTAAAGATTGTTGTACACCAGCGGAACCCATCCAACTTGAAGAAACTGGAGCAGTTTTGCCTTGAAGAATGGGCAAAAATCCCAGTGGCTAGATGTGCCAAGCTTATAGAGACATACCCCAAGAGACTTGCAGCTGTAATTGCTGCAAAGGGTGGCTCTACAAAGTATTGACTTTGAATAGTTATGCACGCTCAAGTTCTGTTTTTTTGTCTTATTTCTTGTTTGCGTCACAATAAAAAATATTTTGCATCTTCAAAGTGGTAGGCACGTTGTGTAAATCAAATGATACAATCCCCCCAAAAAAAATCACATTTAATTCCAGGTTGTAAGGCAACAAAATAGGAAAAATGCCAAGGCGAGGTGAATACTTTCGCAAGCCACTGTAGCTAGTAGGGCTGGGAATTGCCAGCGACCACACAATATGATATTAGCACGATACTTAGGTGCCGATACGATACTGCGATTTTATTGCGATTTCATGTACCAAACATATTG
This sequence comes from Coregonus clupeaformis, assembly GCF_020615455.1. Classification (NCBI taxonomy): domain Eukaryota; kingdom Metazoa; phylum Chordata; class Actinopteri; order Salmoniformes; family Salmonidae; genus Coregonus; species Coregonus clupeaformis. The sequence continues at coordinate 142,072 of NW_025534686.1, forward strand.
CTCACTATATGTCTGCTGCAGAGAGACGAGAGAGCATGAGAAAATGAGTTTTAATCAGTCAGGGAAATAAGTGCTGAAAACATGTTGGCTCACCATTTTAAAAGGAAGATGGAGAACAAGCTATAGGATGAAAAATAGCAGAGTTTTGGCGCAGGTACAGCCGACTGTCTCTAGCGAACGCTGCCTGCAGTAGCAAAACAAAGCACAATTAACTATCTACCCCCCATCACTAGTAGCTAGGTACAATGTTCCTCCTCATTCCATGCATGCTTAGAAGAAGTTCATCTGAACTACTGTACAGGCTGTGGGGTCCATTGCTCACGTGACGCTAAAATAGTTATGAAGCAGCTATTATGGCTCACACAGCACAATTTCTGCACATAGAACTAGGTTAGCCTATTGTGGAAAGTCACATCAGTGGCCAAAGGAGATTGTGATGTGAAGGCATGTTTCTATGGGCTGAGGGCTCAGCACAAAATGATAACTAGACTAGGCCCACACACACAAATTATACTACTACACACATACACATCTAAAAACATTGCGGTTTTGAGTAGATTTCTTAATTCTAGTCTTACTCAACATCCACTTGAATATGATGCAGAGAGCAAAGAAACAAAAAGGCAGGCTAGAAGTCTGACTGTGTTAACAAGCAAAGAGCCTAATGAAGTCAGAACTGAATGTGATTCTGCTTACAGCTCCCAGCTGAAAGAGATACTGCTGTGAAAAGAATAGTGATGACACTGGAACACCATTAAAGGACTATCGCCGAGCAGCTTAACACAGGAACCATTTTCAGGTCAATGTTTGTTTACTATTGTCTTTCAGGAAACTGCAAGTCAAAACACTAGTGGTAGAACCATGCACTCTGAATAAAGCCAGACAAACTGACAGGGAATGTAATAACACAGTCATTATAGAAATACAAATGTCAGGCACCATGTCACAAGTCTCAGAATGAACAAACTAGCCAACCATTTCACAGTTTCTCCTAAAAAGAAAGCAGCAGAGGAAACGGTGCTTCAACAAACCAATGTGGTGAGTCTGATAAGCAATGACTGGTAGGTCCCTGTCAGTAAAACATCACTGGTAATCTTTATTGATTGTTTATGCTTGGCTACAGATTTCAGTTTACTAAATTGTTGCAATTGTTGCTTGATTGTCTTCAGAGGGCCTAGGCCTAATTCGACTAGTACATATTAAAGCAAGAAGCCTAAAATGGGACTGGCGAGAACAAATAGGCCTGCTTATAAGATTAATACAAATGCCTCAACACAAAAACCATTCAGCATCCATTTTGCTGAGGTCCACAATACTGTCAACCAGGAAACCTATGACATTACAACAGCAGTGACATCACCTCTAAAAGGTCATGTTTTTAAAAAAATCTTTACTCCCTCCCTGTGTTTTTCAACCATTCACACACACACACAACACACAGCAAAGCACCCAATTCCTGTCAGTGCAGTGACCCATGTTTTTAATCTTACAGTGCATGTTGGTGGTGCACACACTACTCTGTCTGCTCACCCTGGGATGGAACAGAATGGAAACAGCTCCGCCCATCATGTCACTGAGTTCACACTACTGCAGCGACACACACTACGGCCAGCTTAGAGCGGGAGTGTCTTTATTGAAAGTCCCTGGAATGTTGCAACCCTACAGTCCATGCACTACAGTAAGAGTACGATGCAATGCAGCTGTGGGCTAATCATGGCTTATTCAGAGGAGGTTTAAATTAGGAGCAAAAAAACTATTGTGTGAATCACATTTCCTCCTAAGGTGAAGAAATGTAATATTGCCTTGGGTTTCAATACTACACTACCACTAGACAAACTTCCCTGTACTTCATACATAGGGCCTATTTGTGTATAGGCTGTATATTAGGCTACACCTGAAACATGGAAAAGGTGCCCTTGAGCGGTGAAAATCCAATTAAGCAATCTCTGACCTTGGTTGGCAATACACCAGACAAGAACACTAGCATTTTCACAACTTGGAAAATACACCGAAAATAAGAATGTTGACAACAAAGAGGGCGAGATGGGGGAGTGGTGTGGGGAAATGAGATAGCTACCAGCAGAGTGCACTTTATCTGATTGGATGAGTCAAGGAGAATCCTTTGTGGCCACATACTGTATGAAGTGTGATACCAATGGAGAAAAAAATATCTAAAGTTAGGGGCATATTTTGCCCGTTGACTTGTTTTGGAAAAGATTGGGGCAGCTTTTCCTGTCAAGAGCCTTCTGGGGCAAATATGGAAAATCTCGGGTCAAAAATGCACAAAGCCCCTCTGCCCCAGTGCATTTCTGACACTGACATTGCACATCTTGAATACAGTCAATAATATTTGCCTTTGTTAGTTTGTGAGTGTGAATATACTAGAATGCTGCTCTGTATGCTTCAAACTAACAAAATACAATATCAAGTGTTTTTATAACAATGTCAATTGTGGAGACTCATTGAAGTTTAATATTTGGACATGCGAGGGGAAATATAATCCAGGATTACATATTTTTCCACAACCCCACATTCTGAAAGGCTTTGCTATGCCTCCCTGACAAGCCACTGCGTATTACCAAAGCACAGGACTCAGTGCAACTCCTGATGGCTCCAAAACACGGTTTTATTCTCCACATACAAACAAGGCCTTTAGGCAGTCTCTCTCTCTATGACATCTTCTAATCTTCTCTTGGCAAATGCTCTCCAATACATTAAAATGTCAGGGGAAGTCACACACCCCATGTAATGTCTGGATGAAACAGCTGAATGGGAGATAATGAAGCCGGTGTGTGGAGTCCCACAGCGCTAGTGAAAATACAGCATCTCAACAGGTGAAGAGAATATGATCCGTTGGAACATAGGGATGTTCCTAGTTAATTAATATGGTTGCCTACTCTACTTCCTCTTTAGAAATGACGGCTTTTGGATCAGGACCAGCTGATAATGTTTATCTCAGCAAGAACAGATTAGCCAGATCTCCTGCTTCCCCTCTATGAATAATTAATTTCCAACCCTGGAAACATATTTGAGTCAAAAGGGAAGAATCTGTTACGACTGTCACACCCTGGCTCTGGGACTCTATATGTTGAGCCAGGGTGTGTATATTCTATGTGTTGTGTTTCTATGTCGGGATTCTAGTTTTGTATTTCTGTGTTGGCCAGAGTGGTTCCCAATCAGAGGCAACGAGTGTCAGCTGTTGCTGGTTGTCTCTGATTGGGAGCCATATTTATACAGGCTGTTTTCCCACAATAGTTGTGGGATCTTGTTCCAGTTGGTTTGTTCCTTTTGGTCTGTACCGTAGGACTGCACGTATCGTTTGTTGTTTTGTTCGAGGGTTTACTCTCTTTAAATAAATATGTTTGCCTGCAACGCTGCGCCTTGGTCTACTCCGTCTAACGATCGTGACAATGACAAACCCTAACAAATCATTAATATCCACCCATGAATCAAGTCCATGGTTTTATGACATCTCTCACATTCAATATTAATCTGTGTGTGGCATCTGGCATTGAATTATAGATTTTGAAACCCAATCCTGATAATATAATTTGCCTTTCCAGTAAAATGAATAAGATTATACACTGAGTGTAGAAAACATTAGGAACACCTGCTCTTTCCATGACATAGACTGACCAGGTGAATCTAGGTGAAAGCTATGATCCCTTATTGATGTCACTTGTTAAATCCACTTCAATCAATGTAGATGAAGGGGAGGAGACAGGTTAAAGAAGGATTTTTAAGCCTTGATACAAGTGAGACATGGATTGTGTATGTGTGCCATTCAGAGGGTGAATGAGCAAGACAAAATATTTAAGTGCGTTTGAACGGGGTATGGTAGTATGTGCCAGGCACACCGGTTTGAGTGTGTGAAGGGTTTCACGCTCAAAAGTGTCCCCTGTGTATCAAAAATGGTCCACCACCCAAAGGCCATCCAGCCAACTTGACACAACTGTGGGAAGCATCCCTGTGGAATGCCTTCGACACCTTGTAGAGTCCATGCCCCGTGCAACTCAATATTGTTCCTAATGTTTTGTCCACTCAGTGTACAACGATCTGAGGTTCTGAGCATATAGCCTAAGCCTAGACGACATGAATTGCTATAGTGGTGACAAATTTAATCCCAAACTCTCCATTTGAGTAAAAATCTGTGCTTTTAAAATTGCGTTCGGAGTGGACATATCTTCTTAGTTTATGAAAGACCATTGTCATGGTCCTCCAAGAGAAATCTGTTTCCTCAGTAAACCTTTGATTTCCATTCACACAAGGCTGTGCTGGGTCTGGCTCATATCCTCTTTTCCACCGACAGCAAACATCGTGGTAACCCATCACTGACTCTGGGCGGCATCCGCTCTGCTCACAATTGGCAGCAAACACTCTCTTAAAGACACACCAGGGAACATGTGCCTCAAACAGAGCTCTGCTGCTGCTGCTCTGTTTAGTTCTGCCATTAGTCTGATAGCCCTGACATCAAAATGACTGTATCTGACCCAACTCAACATCTGGCCCATGTCAGGTGAACTAATTCGATGCTGAAGGCATTGTTTAAAGCATTTATTAATTATTTAAGCCCTTCAAGTGAACCGTGATCAGACATTGTAGGGTAGGCAAAACCAATATGGCGTAACATTGAGTTGCTTCACGAATCAAACCACATCAGAAGAGTCTTCACCCTAAGGACAGTTGAAGACAGGGAGGAAGGATGTACTTTTACAGTATTAGAATTTGAGCGTATGCCCCAGTCCCTTGTATGGATTGGAGTCATTACTGTACTAAAAGACAAATAGGCAAATTAAAGGCTCAAACTTGGCAGTCATGAATAACATAACTGAGTCAACAAACACCGAAAAAGTATGATTCATGCAAATGAGTGGGAATATTAGCTCATCGAGGAGAGCCAAGAGACATGGTTCATTCTACTTTATTAGCTAATGAGAGTTACTCAAGTGGAATAAACAAACAAAATAATTAACTAGGATGATAAATTATGCACTAGTAATTTTAATATTGGGACTTGACAAGACAATAACAATTTATGAGGCGAAAACGAAATCCAAGTCCTGATCATTTAAATCAGACCTAGCCATCTCTGAAACAACACTTCATCTGCAGTAGAATGTTTCCGTTTCCATCGTTTTAACAAACAAACAGGACACCAGTGGGGAAACACAGGGGAGCTCAATGCTCAGGGGGCACAGGGGAACACAAGGCCCACAGCAGCTTCAGGCAGATCAATTACTCACGTTGTGTTCACACACACACACACTAGTGAAAACACAGACTGTCAGAGCAGGTAAAAACAGACGCTGCATCTGTCTTTTTGCCCATGGCAAACGGGAGAGGGAAATGAAAAATGCATTCGATGTCAGACAGATGAGGCGTATAGTCAACTCAGCAGTAGTCAGCCCCAGATGGAGTGGGACCTTAACAGGGTGAGGAATAATGATGAAGTCAAATGTTTGATGGCATGTTTATGAAATAGCCTACATGAGTCAGTAAAGGTCTATTCTAATGTATGCTACTACATCACAGGGGACATCCTGTCCATATGTCATGTTTTCAGGAGATCGGAGTCCTCAATGTATCCAAATCAGCTTAGAATGACGATGAAAATATGGATCACTAACTACATATAGCCTACCATAGAAATCAAGTCATATTTGCATCAGAGCCATAGAGATCTAGCTAAGCTGTGTACAAATAAAATACAAAAAGAAAAGTCAGTGAGTGAGTGGGCATATAATGAGAATGACACATGTCAAGTAAAAACTGCAATTTACCGCGTCACAATGTGTGATTAGCTTTTTCCTTTCTGTCGAAATAGCTAGCAAGTTCTGTACGTTAGCATTTAATCACTTTGCCAGCAAACATCTATACAAATCAGCTAGCTAGCTACTAGACCAGGGGTTCCCAAACGTTTACTGCACAATACCCTAAATTGACACTAGAATATACAGGACCCAATTTGGAAAAAGTATATCCCCTAACGTTAGTTAATGCTGTGTGTTCATATTCACTCAATTGTAGGTCCTGCTGGCTGTCCAGAGAACTATGAAAGCGCATTCTAATAGTGTAAGCGATATTCGTTTACACTAAAAGGTTGTATTCTATACCCAGTTGAAGAGAAAAAAAGTTATTTTAGATTTAAAAAAGTTCTTAATTTGTTTGATAAGATCACAGATTCTCAGGGGACCCCATTTCAAGTTTGGGAACCACTGTACTAGACCTCTCAGAACTAACAGTGCGTGACTGAAACTGCAGCGATGGGGACTATATTGATGCTAGGTAACTTTTAGTAAACATTACATTCTAGATAGTTGAGAATGTCTTATTTTTAAGAAGAATATCCACCACAGTTACATTCTTATTTCACTTCGGTGGACCTTTCGTAGGCTCTAGCAGGCTCTCTCGATATAGTCCTAGCTGAACCATAACTGTAAAAAAACAAGAGCTGAACAGTCACCCCTCCCAGCTAGGTAACGTTGCTAGCCTAGCTCGCTTGCTACCATTTCCTCAATCCGATTAGCGAGCTAGCGATGAAACACTTTCCTTGCTGTATGAATCAGAATGCCAAAACTTACCTTTAATAGTCCATATACAATTAAACAACAGCAAGAGTTGTATCAAGACCATATCGATTAAATTCATTGTTAGTACATTGACACCGCGAATGCTTTACTGTTTCGATTTGCAGTTCTTAAAGGCGCAGTCCGCGCTCTGTTTATGGCAGTACCTTTACAACCGCCTTTCACCGCTTGTCTCCAACGGCCTGACGTCAGGCGCAGGCAGAGTACTAGTCCCTCCTACCTCACTAGCGCAACAAAACCTGCTTGCTTTTATTTGATAGGGCCCCTTATATTTGTTGAAAACAACAATTCAAGTGCAATAAATTCAACAGTGACAAACCAAGCCACTCTTCAATATCAAGTTAGCCTATGAATTAATATTTTTGATTTATTAGGATCCCCATTAGACAACGCTAATGGCGACAGCTAGTCTTACTGGGGTCCAACATATAACGACAAATACATTACAGACAAAATACTTTACAATTTACATACATTTAAAAACATTAACATGTAGTGTGTGTGTGCATCTATCAGTTACACATACATGTCAGTACATACACACAACAAGTAGGTCATATGGGGGAGAGGCGTTGTGCAGTGAGGGGTTGGTTTATTTGTTTTTTGAAACCAGGTTTGCTGTTCAATTGCGCTATATAAGATGGAATGGAGTTCCATGCACTCATGGCTTTGTATAATACAATATCATGTATTGACAATAATGCATTTGTCTTGGACAGAGTTTTAGAAATATCCCTGTACCCTGATTTAATGGAATATGATTTCAGTACTGAATACAGTACATCACTACAGTAGATTCCACTGTAAAATGTCAATGTAATAATGAATTGGGGGGAAACATTTTCTAAAATTCAAGGAACAATCAATATCGAGGTGTGTGGCCCCACATCCATTTGCACTGCTCAGAGACAGCTATTTGTGTTGAATTAGTGAATTTGTTGAATGTGCCTGCATAACATGTCCTGGCTACCTACACCTGCCCTGCACTTGCTTGTTCTCTGCACTTGTCTCTGCACTGATCGTCTTTGTTGAGATTCCCTAAAAACACACCACTTCGATACAGCTACGACCTGAGGTGTGTAGCTTCTGCCACTGTGTGGCTAACAAAATACACTACACTGACTGTATTGGAAACCTCAAAACAACTTGGCTGTCTGCTGCTGCTACCAGATTCAAGGTGATGAAGACCCACGCGCCTCTTCCTTCTCTGTGCACGCACGCACGCACGCACACACACACACACATTATTTTTTACTTTAGTTTATTTGGTTAGTCTTTTTTTGAACTGCAGTGTTGGTTAAGGGCTTGTAAGTAAGCATTTCACGGTAAGGTCTACACCTGTTGTATTCGGCGCATGTGACAAATACAATTTGATTTGATTTGACACACACACATAGTATAATTACAAGGCAACAGTAAACATGTCGTCCCCACGAATGATGCCGCCCCCTACATTGGGCCAATCAGTGTAATTTTGTAAATGCCAGATCTCTATGGCAAGACGCATCATTCACACAAGTTTTGTCAAAATCGGGCCAGTGCTGTCTGAGATATAGCATGTGACGAACATATGAATGTACAGATGGAGACAGATCCACAGTCCCTTCTGTGATTTCATCGTGGGGGACAATAAAATACACAAAAATTGAGCTAGATACAGGGAGTAGCAGTACCAGATTAATATGCAGGGGTATAAGGTGTTTGAGGTATATATGTACATGTAGGCAGGGTAAAGTGACTGGGCATCAGGATAGATAAGAGTAAAAAAAGGAAACAATAAACATGTAATCCTCCACGAATAATGCAGCACCCCCCTTGGACCAATCAATGTAATATTGTAAATGACGGATCTACATGGCAAGACGCATCATTCACCTAAGTTTCGTAAAAATCGGGCCAGTGATGTCTGAGATATCGCGTGTGACTAACGTGCGTACAGTTGATTACTATAGCGCCCCCCTTGAGCCAATCAGTGGAATTTTGTAAATGCTGGATCTCTATGGCAATATGCATCATTAACCCAAGTTTCATCCAAATCGGGCTAGTGGTGTCTGAGATATCATGTGGGATAGCTAGACTCATATCCCTGAGCATGTGTGCCAAATTTCAGCACTCTGAGTCAAACAGATGAAGAGATAAACATGTGCCCATTATAGTGCCACCGTGTAGTCGATATGAATGTTCTTGCATATGTTGAGTCTTGACAGTGTTTGCAACATTACATTTACATTTACGTCATTTAGCAGACGCTCTTATCCAGAGCGACTTACAAATTGGTGCATTCACCTTATAGCCAGTGGGATAACCACTTTACAATGTTTTTTTTGTTTTTGTTTATTTGTTGTTTTTTTTTGGGGGGTAAAGGGGGGGTAGAAGGATTACTTTATCCTATCCCAGGTATTCCTTAAAGAGGTGGGGTTTCAAATGTCTCCGGAAGGTGGTGAGTGACTCCGCTGTCCTGGCGTCGTGAGGGAGCTTGTTCCACCATTGGGGTGCCAGAGCAGCGAACAGTGGTGTGCTCCAAAATGTGTTACAATATGAATATCCTTGACTGATGTATATGTGTTTATGTGCCAGACCACGCCCATGTGAATGTTTATTGGTCAATAGTGACCATGTTGTTTTAAGTACTAGTCTGGAAAATATTGCATTGAGAGACTTTTGTCCATAGATGCCACATATCAAGTTTCGTGCAGATCGGTCATTTGGTGTCAGAAGAGTAGCAAGTGTTTTTCACAAAATTCTAAATGGCGGAAAATCCATCATGGCAGACCTTATGGGTCCCTGATGCAGATTTGTTCCTTGTGAGGAGAGGGGCTTATGTACCGAATTTCATGACTTTAGGTCAAACGGGGTAAGGGGCGTGACCTTTCAAAATGTGCATTTTCAATCTCTTGTTATAGCACCACCATCTGGCCAATCAGTGTAATTTTGTAAATACCGGTTCTCTATTGCAAGACGTTATTCAACCAAATTTCGTCAAAATCGGCCCAGTGCTTTCTGAAAATCGCGTGACTAAAGTTTGAATTAACATATAAAGGAAAGGTTGGAGACAGATCCATAGCCCCTCCCCGATTTCATCGTGGGGGACAATGAATATGAATGTAAAAATGACAGGAAACCATGACGAGAAAGCATGTGCAATTTGTTGCAAACGGAATAAAAGTTTACACAGCACACCCAAATTATGAAAAACAGAGCACTCAAGTCTGCTGTTATTCTCTACTGCCTCTCCTTGGCCTGAAGAGGCATTTCTTCCAGAACTCTGTGGGCTCTTCTCCAGTGACGTCACTGGCAGAGATGTCATGGCGTCTGTGGGGCTGAAGCTGGAGCTGCAATTAAGCTAGCTAAAAGCTGTCGACAGTGTGTAAATCGAAATGGAGAAAAATGCAAATCTGCATCGAGATGTTGGAGGAAGTACTCTATGTGCTACTATTGCAGGAGAAATGGGCGATATTAAAACAGTTGGCGGAATGAAGGGAGTGACCGATACGTGCAAGAATAGTGAGCATTCTCTCAGTACTTTGGTTAGTTGTACTACTAGCTCCAGTAGTGCTCCTAGCACTGCTAGTAATGCTATCTCCAGTGTTGAGAAATTAAATATGCCAGAAATGTTTCTCCCGGTGCAAGAGAAGAACATTCAATCGAGTGGTTGGTCGGAGACATTGTCCTCTGGATCTGGAGATCATTTGAGTAACGGGATGGGAAATGGCTCGCAGCTGGCTACAGGAAATAGCGAGGGTGCCACCTCAAAGTTAGTAAACAACAAAACGGATGGCGAGCCCTCCTCGATGGGGGAATCGGGGGCAAGGATTACAGATGATCAAGCTGAGGTTTCTGTTTGTGCGTCAGTTGAACCAGTGAAGCTGGCAAAACCGACACACCTATGTCCGGACAAAACAAATACGGGAAACGTCAAATGTGGAGTTGCGATTGACAATACCATATGCGAGGGTTTGCCGAGTGGGGAGTGACCCGTGCATCGCGGCAGAATCTAGGAGCATCGACTCACTTGAGTCCTTCTCAAACCTCAACTCCTGTCCCAGTTTCGATCTCAACAGTGACGGGTTGGAGGACAGGGGGCTGGCCCTAACACTACAGAGCGAGTATGGGGCTGATGGAACTAAGATCCCGTGCACCAAGGACCGGGGCGCTGGCCAGTCCATATACCACATCAAGTGGATCAAGTGGAAGGAGGAAAACACACCTATCATTACCCAGAACGAGAACGGCCCATGCCCATTGCTGGCAATTATGAATGTCCTATTGCTGGCATGGAAGGTAAATTACTGACCTCATGACCGGACCTCTGAGACAAGTTTACATTTGGAACATTTCCAAATCTATTATTTGTCAATACTATATTACTAATAGAGGTCATTCTGAAGCTGGTCATCATAACTAAACTAAATAAATCTGTTGTATTATCAGTTTAAAATCAAAATTGAATGATCAGTAGTAAAATAAGCTATTGTCACCTGACAGAATATAGAATGCCATGAAAAGTTAAAGATTCATAAAGAATCTTCCTTCATTTGGGCAGAATTGAAGTTAAAGTTGAAATTGTACCACTCATATGCACTCATCTTTATTTTCTCTTAATACTCAATTACAGTCATTTTATGATGGAGCTTGTTGACATAAGTCACATTGACCAATTATACCATAGACCCAATTGTATATATTTTCCCTGTGCTGTGGCCTTGGCAGCTCAGTCCCTCTCTTATAAGTAGTCTCTGACAGCGTCCAATTGAGTCCTGTTTAAGCCTCTGGTTTAATTTACATCATAAAGATAACGTTTAATTACTGTCAGTGACGGTTGGTTGGTTGGCAGGCAGTGGAGATTCTGATTCGGTATGTGGCTTCACAACTTAAACTGCAGCTCTGTGTCTGTGGTGTCTGAAACCTTCCCTAAAACGTCACTACCTACTGTGAAAATGGGTGCCATGAAAGTGACTGTAAACAGAATTCTTTGCTTCAAACGCCTGTCTGTGTGCTGACAGTCGTACAACTGCTGACAGTACACTTCTGGTGACTTTAAACACAGCTTTCCACTTCCCAGGTGTGGGTGTATTTACTGTGAACCATAATCATGGGGGAGGGAGATGCCTGTCAGCCAGGTTCTATTGTCCTGGCTAACTTTAGTCATATTGCTTGGTTTGTTAAATAATGTATGTGGTTCCATTACAGGTGAAGATGCCACCAATGATGGAGATCATAACTGCTGAACAGTTGATGGAATATCTTGGTGAGTATACGTGAGAATCTGTCTACGAAACCAAAGACCGAATGTCATATAAATCAGTGACCTGTGCTTTAGTTGCCCTCCTGGAGGGTGAAGTGTACAGTTTATGACCTGTATTTTAAGCATGGTAAAAATACAAGCCACCTTGACAGTGCTCAAAGGGATGGAGAATACTGTATTTTTCTTTGGTTTTGTACCTACCGAGAAGGTCCATGTCACAAATTGCTAGTCTGGTTGTAAATTTAGTACACCAGTGCAGTGGAGCATTGAGCTGTAGTAGAAACTAGCCTGGGAAGTGCAATGTGACCTTAATGACAGAGTACTGGAGGGCTGTAATTATGTCCCACTGCCTGGGAAGGCATTACTGTATGAATAATCACAGGACCTGCCTCACTGCCTGCCTGGCCCCTCAGTCTTATTTTACTAATTTACTCGCCTCCCTTCAGTAGACTGTGGATTTGCTGCCTCTCCTAGCTTTAGGATAAATTACTATATAATATGGATTTCATATAATTTAAGCTATGGCACACAGTAATTGCATAGCTGCTGTGAAATCACCCATATACCAATATTACCTGAGTTGTCGTTCTACATCCCAGATAAACTAAACCTCCACTTGATTTTTAGCCAGTGAATACAATGGGTGCGTTTGTAAATTCACTCTAGTGTCAGAGTGCGCTCTGGGCCATTTGTAAATTCAGAGCGTTGTCAGATTGGACGCTCTGGCCGTGGAGTAGGGTTGAACCGAGCGTTCTGAGCTCAGAACAGCAGTCAAGCACCCAAGCTAACTGGCTAAAGTTGGCTAGCTTGCTAGCTACTTCCAGACACAAAAAGAGAGCACCTCTCTCTGAACATTTTACTTGCCCTAGCAGAGTTGGTTAGAGTGTTTCATGATATCAGGAGGGTTAGTGACTTCATCCGGGTTACTGTCAACAATTTAATAAAATGTTTTAGCCAATGTTTACTTACACCTGTCATAACAACCGAGTTTAGGGTGTTCGTAAATTCCTATATTATTCTGCGCTCTGACACTCAAACTTGCTCTGAAATCGGAGTAGATTGCCAGGTTGAATTTACTAACGCACCCAATAAATGAATTGGATTTACAGTATTTTGGAAGATACTGTAATAAATTCAATACTCTACCTGGGTCATTTTACACATACTGGTCCTCACCTAGCTGCTAGACCTGCCCTCAGAAGAGTGCATATGTACTTGTATACCCGTTAGTGATACACCTGCAGTCCCCACAGATAGGGTGGGTGGGTGGGTTTAGGGTCATAAAATGTTGTATGGATGAAGGGCGGGCAGGTTGGATAAAGAGAAACGATGCATAAAAAATCCATAAATGTATAGTTCTTGTGCAATTCATATCTATAGACTACATTTAGGTTTTTCTTTCATTCTTTTTATCTGGCGTTAGTGTGTAGCCTAAGCTTTGGGGCCTAACTGTAGCCCCTAAATACACGCCAATTGCCAAATGCATTTGGGAACTTGGGCAGAAAAAGTTAAGATCGATCCATTGAGGCAAAAAGGACAATGTCAGAGTTTAATTCAATAATAATTTAGAAAAGCTGCGAAATGGAGAGTTGATGTTTGGGGAAAATGTAGTGAAGTGGTAAAAGAGGATGATAGCAGTTCTGGCTATGTGATGTGTGATGATTGTGAGGCACTATACAAATTCGACAGTCACAAGACGGGGACTTCAAAATGGCACATCAAGGGAACTGTACTGTTCAGATTGGTTAAATGGAATAGTAGCCTAACTGAAATCTGGACACTGACTGTAGGTCTATAACCTCTCACATTGCCTAATATAATATTAACTCCTGCAGAATTAAGCATTTCTTGCAGTAAAATGATACACCAAATATACATTTTGAAACGGGTACATGAGTGGAGAAATATGATTTCTTTCTTTCAGCATCTTGAGAGAATGAATGCGTGGTTAGGGCCCGTCTATAAAGGTGGCGGTGCTCTTTATCAGCATCATAAAAGTGTCAAATAGGACAAATGTAAGCCACCACCCAATTATCTTTATTATTATTTGAACCACATAAAATATGCATCCAAGCTGGACTGAGATCTTATCAAAAACATGTTGAGTCGTTTTAACAGCTTTTTCCTTAACCGGTGAAACTGATGTCATTTGGACATGTTTTTTAAAGTTATTACATTTTCTCCTTGGTCCCGAAACGTATTTGCTGTGTGAGAGAAGCAGAGATGAAAGAGAACACATTTGAACAATGTCAACTATACTGAACAAAAATATAAACGCAACATGCGACAATTTCAACAATTTTACTGAGTTACAGTTCATGTAAGGAAATCAGTCAATTGAAATGAATTCATTAGGCCCTAATCTATGGATTTCACATGACTGGGCAGGGGCGCAGCATTGGGAGGGCATAGGCCAACCCACTTGGGCGCAAAGCCAGGCCCAGCCAATCAGAATGAGTTTTTCCCCACAAAAGGGCTTTATTACAGACAGAAATACTCATCAGTTTCATCAGCTGTCCGGGTGGCTGGTCTCAGACGATCCCGCAGGTGAAGAAGCCGGATGTGGAGGTCCTGGGCTGGCGTGTTTACACATGGTCTGCGGTTGTGAGGCCGGTTGGACGTACTGCCAAATTCTCTAAAACAATGTTGGAAGCGGCTTATGGTAGAGAAAATGTACACTAAATGCTCTGGCAACAACTCTAGTGGACATCCCTGCAGTCAGCATGCCAATTGCACGCTCCCTCAAAACTTGAGACATCTGTGGCATTGTGTTGTGTGACAAAACTGCACATTTTAGAGAGGCCTTTTATTGTCCCCAGCATAAGGTGTACCAGTGTAATGATCATGCTGTTTAATCAGCTTCTTGATATGCCACACCTGTCAGGTGGATGGATTATCTTGGCAAAGGAGAAATTCTCACTAACACTAAATTTGAGGGAAATAAGCTTTTTGTGCGTATGGAACATTTCTGGGATCTTTTATTTCAGCTCATGAAACATGGGACCAACACCTTACATATTTTTGTTCAGTATAGATTGAAGCATTCATTCTATCGATTTATAACATTATTCTGGTGAGCAAGGGTTGATTTAGTCTTCTAGGGCAACAAGTAATTACAGAAGAGAAGCTGCCTGTATCTAATTATAGACAAGTTGACAAACAGCCTACCAAAATGTCGCAAATTATAAGCAGAAACATAGGCATATCTAAAAAATGCCTGTCAAAAAATCTTCCATCTTAGACTGTACAACGTATTTTCTATATTTGTGGGTTAGGGTCGGGTGCGGGCCTCACATTTTCATCAGCGGTTGCGGATGGGAATATTAGCAATTGCGGGCGGATGAAGAAACAGCTCACCCGCGCATCGCTAATACCCATGTCTGTGGACCAAGCCCCTGCTAACGTCAGGGAAACAGGAGCTGTGTTCTTTCTCCATGCGTGGGACGCTGACACCACTGCCTCCCTCCATAGCTGGGTGCTGTTATGATGTAGAACCAGGGGTGTCCTGTTACTAAAGGCATTCTCATCCAAGCTATAGAGAAAAAAAATCCCTGTCACTATAGCCAAGTCCTCTTTTCATGGCAGTGGTCAGTTTGGCTTCAATTTTACAAGCTCTAATTCTTTGACTGGCGCTATGACTAGTGTCCAGTTTTGAGTGTGTTCTAGCTAAATGCATCATATAAAGACTGTTAGGCGTCAATAACAACTCTAACTATAAGGGAAATGGAGCCACCAGCTGCTGAGTTCTGAGAGAGGCCAAAAGTCCTGAAATGTATCCACATTAGTCATGCCATGGGAGTTGTTTACTTTCATATGGTCATTTGGGGCTTCAGTATAGAGGTCAGTTTTTACCAAAAGACTCCTGACTGTTTGTGCTACATTGTCCTACATTCTGCATGTGATTAGCAGATTCAACTGGTTTTGATTTAATCTGTATTAATCATTATGGGCCAAGACACAGACTGTCGTTAATTTATGGCTAAGGATATTTCTCACCATGGTTTAATTACAGTTTACTCTGTAGTGCTTAATTGGGGGACAGATTAGTTAGTTAGCTACCAAGATAGAATATAAACAGCAAAATGTGATTGGGAAACAGAGGGATGATTCTTCATTGTCAGGAAATATAACTCAAATGTTGACTTAACTTCTCATGAATGTGTTTTGTACCAGGGGTAATAATGATTATATGCAATAACGTTGTTACCTTTTGGTTAGATGTTACATTTCTTGGATGCATTGGCTACGAAAATGTAATTTAGAATTAGTCATTGTGTCTGTTATTGAACTCTGTTAATGGAATGGCCTAATGTTTCCTCCCCACAGAATCTGCCTTTGTGAGTCCATAGCACTTGGTATCCATTACTGATCAATTATAATTGAATTGCATGCATTAGTTTGGTTCATTTTGCTGGAAGAAAAAGCATCATCTACCGTGTGTGCATTTCATTGTCAGACTACACTCTGACCAGGCAAATCTAATTTGACCTTCCCCAAATACTTTTTTATAAGAGAGGAGGAAAGCAAGAAACTGTAAACTGTACCCTGCTGGTCAACTGACATGAAACCCTAAGAGAGGAGACCATTCAGACTGACCCAAAGCATTAGCAAATTGAGAGAAACATAGTTGCCATCTTTAGATATTCTCTTAGAGGTAGCCTAATGTGTGGATCTGATGGAACACAGAACTCACTCCAACCTCATAGCTATATGTTCAACACCAGTAAGAAGCCACAGAGAGGCCTTACCCCCTCTTCCAACCACTCAGGGCCCTCTCCCCCACTGTGCCCCAGATGGAGTCCCCTGATTGCTCCCTCTGCAGCTCTGCACCTTGCTTATCTGCTCCTACAGATGCCCATGGTTGATTCCAAGTTCTCAGTGTAAAAACATTCCCTGTCTCTTTCGAGCAACCTGACTCACAGTGAGCACTTACATTTACATTTTAGTCACTTCAACCCTTCTGCAAATCACAGGTGACAAGCTTTCCGACTGTCATGTTAGATTTCCTCTGAGGAATGCTCATGGTTGTAGCCATCCCACTTCTGTACATTGCTGACCTTTAACTGCATTATTCAGGCTATGTATGTGCGTATCAACCCAGATATGCCTGTGAGCGTCTCTGCTCTTCTTTCACAAGAGTGCCCATAAATTGCAGCTCTGTGTTTGTGGCGACGGCTTTGTCTTTACTCCAGCTAGTGTCTGATGGCTCATAATGAATGATTTGGGCCCTGGTCAAACCATTAATCGTGTGTAATGTCCAGGAACAGGCAGATAGGCCTGTCTCCTAGCCTCACTACGCACAGTTATTGTTTCATGCCCAGCCAAAAAACAATGGCTTGTGAGAAAGAGCTGCTCACAAAGAGCCCCATTTAACGTGGGCTGATTCAGACGCTTTATTAATAACTACTGTGAGGCCCATAAGGGCAGAAGTGGAGGAGATGTATGTTGTATTAAAGAGGCTGCTGGTCGATGTTGGGATTTAGTACTCCGTGGGGCATGCCAGTGAATCAGCAGCAGCAGTAGAGGCCCAGGGAGGGCACAGTCTACAGTCAGCTGGCAGGGAACAGGGGGCAGGCGGAGGGAGGGAGATAGGGGGGTATGGCCGGGGGTTTCCCTGGGCATAGAAATGTCAGAGTCAGTTGACTGGCCTCAGCTGGGTGCATTCTTGGCCTGGGCTGAGGAAGCCTGTGTCTGAGGAGAAGATATGGAGATGAAATCAGAGTAGCTCCCCGGCTCTCAAACACACTGACCACTGGCTCACTTTGCTAAAGTAAGAAAGCAATCGTTGGATTATGAGAAAAGGTAGGCCTATTTTTGTTTTTCAGATATAAAAGTCTCACAGAATCGTTATCTTGTAACATCAAATATCTCGCAATTGGGTATGTTTTCGACAGTGAGAGACTGTGCCGCTGTGTGTTGCTCAGAGAGGGGAGGGTGGAGTTGGGTGCAATGTTAATGGGTGGATGACAGGTGCACTGTGATTAGCACCACAGGGCTCTCACTCTCTGTGGTGGTTGACTGACTTTGCAAGGCTCTCCCTGCCTGCCCCATTGGCTGCTCTTCCTAGGTCCTACACTAAGCCCTCAACACCTCTCTAGCGGCTCCCCACTGGCCGGGGCTCGACTAACCCTGCATGCCTGGCCGAGCCCTTCTTGGAAAAATAGCTGGCCAGCGCTTAACACTCCACACCCCGCTTCTCACTGAGGATTAGACACTTCTTATGGAATCAGAACGCAGTCGATAATATCTCCTCTTTACATGTGATTGACGTAAGCAGACGGTCCGTAAGCTTTGTGATGTCAGTGGTGAGAGGGCAGGGCACTACCCTGATGATATTTTCACAGCTCCCCTGTGTGTCTGTGGCTGCTTTAATTAGCCTGTATCCCCAGGACCTCTGATGTTGCTTCCTCCTCTCTCTCTCTCTCTCTCTCTCCCCTGCAGGAGACTACATCCTCGATGCCAAGCCGAAAGAGATCTCTGAAGCCCAGCGGCTAAACTATGAGCAGGTAAGGACTGTTGTTGCCTAAACACAATCAATAAGGGCAGTTATTCACTGTTCTGCCGGTCCGTCTCTCTTTGTGTCTGTCTGTGGCTCATGTTGGAGAATCAGACGGGCATGCAGGATGAGCGAGGAGGCTGGGAGGGAGAGGCAGGCAGGCTAGACTGTTGAGTACCCCTCCTCTCCCTCTTAGATCTCTGATGGCAGAGCAGCAGCCAAAAAGCAAAAGCAGCACCACACCACGCCAGGGGGGCTCACTTGTTCTCACTTCTACACCTAAAATATCCCTGCCTGCCGTTTAGTGACTGCAGTTCCTGTCCTCTTCTATTCTAATAGGCAACGATGCAGTGTTAAGATGATGACTATTTAAACGGTCATGTGCATCTGCGTCAGTGCATTTGCACAACATTTGCATTGGGAATGAATCTCCAGAAAGACCAATGAATGTATATTTATGTAAGATGAAAATAAGCAGCGTGATGATTAGGGTTATGTGTCAGGGAAAAAACAGCCCACTGCCCTGGAGCTGCGTTTAGCCCCTATATAGGTTACATAAGCCGCGTCTTGCCAGGCCCACGGCACAGCACGGGTCATGAGGGGCAGATCGTGTCTCTTCACATCGCTGTGGGAGGGTGCTCAGGGATGCACGGCTGTTCAGATCGAGGCCAGCGCTGGGGCTCTGAGTGGCTGACATGGCCTGGCAGGGATGGCTTTCCCATTCCCACTCCCATCCACACTCCATCCCTAACCCTGCTGCCTGCCTGGAATGTGGGAGGGGCACGGCCTCTCTTCCTCTCCTCCTCCTCTCTACTCGGCTGTGGCAAAGAACCAGCACATCTGTGAATGTTATTCTCTTCACGGATTTCATCGTTCGGGGAGGAGAGAAGTAATGTGTGTGTGTGTACATACCAGAGTCTGGATTACTATAAGAAGGAGAATGTTCTGACTGCCGTACAGTCGTAGCTCTCCAAGCTTCTGGTACTTTGTGTGAATTTAAGCAGGAAAAACTAGCAGCGCTCAAATTAAATGGTGGTGGACTCATTGTAATTATGGTGGTCTAATCTTGGACTATGGTCCAGAACACCAGGCTCTGTGGCGTGTGTATTTGTGCACTGTGTGTGTCCATGTGTGTGGATAGGCCATGTGGTGGATGTGTAGAGTTTAGGGCAGGCTCTGTGTTGTTAGCTGGGGCAGAAACAGTTGTGGGTTCCTGTTAGATTTGGCTGTGTAAGCCCTACCTCAACACGACAGGAGAGCACTCATCCAGGCACGGAAGGAGCCTCACACCATGAATGGGGATAGGGTGAGAGAGGGTTAGGGAGGCTGTCTTTCACTAGGGAGTCTTTCACATGCCAATGTGCATGCCAAACCAAAATATAATACATTTGTTAAATCTTGCCTTTGTTTGATATTGTCTGCTGCATATTTGAATAGTCAAGTTCCTTTCATGATTTTGAAGAGTGTTGAACGAGTTCAGCATAACAGAGTTCTATTTATAAACTCTGGCTTCAAAACATCATCTGTCGGAGGAGGATATGAGGATTAAAATAGAGATTGCTCAGCTGTTGTTAAACAGTAACTCTGAGAAACTGGAGCGCTCAGTGAAGGTTTATTCTGCCAAGGCTGGTTTTGGTCAGGTTCCCATAGCCTTGATAAAGGGCACTCATGAGATTTTGTACGCAGTAGCACTTTTATGGTTAAATGATATAGAATATTCTATTTTATTGAGATAGAGATGCTACTAAAAATAATGTGGAAGCTGTGTCGCTGTATATATACATGATTGTGGAATTTAAGAGTGCGCAGTTGTAGACAAAAATGCAGAGCTAAAAACTGACGTAGGCTACCTAATAACGATTTGTGCCAGATCTCCATAATACTCAGGGAGCTGTCCACTCAGTGTGCCAATGACATGAAAACTGAAGCAAAGCTCTTGCCTGTGTCTGTCAATCAGTCTGTCAGTCAGCCACGTGTTCCTATCAGCCTGATTTGCAAGCGGATGGAGGTCTGGAGTCACTCCCCAGTCCCCAGTGGAAGCAGAGCGCGCGCGCGTGTGTGCGTGTGTGTGTGTGAGACCTGCTGGTTTGAGCTGGCGGATGAGCGTGGCCGTGTGTGTGGCTCTGCCACAGGGTTGTGGGAATTCAATATTGATCTGGCTCCCAGCCTGCTAGTGGAACATGTGACAGGAAGGCCGGCCTGTTTATCCAATCAGTCTCCCTCTTCCGTAAAAGCTGGAGTGGAACCATTGAATACTGGCCTTCATTGTCCAGTGACCACGGAATAGTCTACTGTACATCATCACATGCAAATACCACAAGCTCTGTGTGGATACCATATTCAGCACAGAATTTATGATTAGGGTGGCATTACTTAGATGTAGTCTGGTCATAATCTGTAGTCTGTGAGCGGCTAGAGCTGAGCGGAGCAGGGCTTGGCCACACAGCAGGAGGGCGTGGGTGTGCAGAGCAGGCAGCATGTTGGGCACTGGGCAGAGCGGGAGCAGTGGGCGGGCACGTTCCTGATCTCTTACTGTGCTGCCAGCTTCGCCACCCACCAGACAGAGACGCAGTGCCCACACAGTTGTGTGTGCATGTGTCAGTGTGTGTGTTTTTGCTTTAGGCACGTTTTGTATTCACAGCGCTGACTCACGTTGGACTTGTGCTTTAGCACCTGTCCTCAAGAATACAAGTAGGAAAACAAGGAGGATAAAGCAGAGAGAATCCTCGCTGTGTGTCTTAATGATAGACTACATGAAGAAAAGGAAAAACAGCCCCAGACCATTATTCCTCCTCCACCAAACTTTACAGTTGGCACTATGCATTGGGGCAGGTAGCGTTCTCCTGGCATCCGCCAAACCCAGATTTGTCTGTCAGACTGCCAGATGGAGAAGCATGATTCATCACTCCAGAGAACGCGTTTCCTCTGCTCCAGAGTCCAATGGCGGCGAGCTTTACACCACTCCAGCCGACGCTTGGCATTGCGCATGGTGATCTTAGGCTTGTGTGCGGCTGCTCGGCCATGGAAACCCATTTCATGAAGCTCCCGGCAAACCGTTATTGTGCAGACATTGCTTCCAGAGGCAGTTTGAAACTCTATAGTCAGTGTTGCAACAGAGGACAGACGATTTTTACACGCTACGCGCTTCAGCACTCAGCGGTCCCATTCTGTGAGCTTGTGTGGCCTACCACTTTGCGGCTGAGCTGTTGTTGCTCCTAGATGTTTCCACTTCACAATAACAGCACTTACAGTTGACCGGGGCAGCTCTAGCAGGGCAGAAATTTGACGAACTAACTTGTTGGAAAGGTGGCATCCTATGACGGTACCACGTTGAAAGTCACTGAGCTCTTCAGTAAGGCCATTCAACTGCCAATGTTTGTCTATGGAGATTGCATGGCTGTGTGCTCGATTTTATACACCTGTCAGCAACAGGTGTGGCTGAAATTGCCGAATCCACTCAGTTGAAGGGGTGTCCACATACTTTTGTATGTGTGTATATGTATATATGTATATAAACTTCCGACTTCAACAGAAGCAGTGGCTTCTTCCTTGCTGAGCGGCCTTTCAGGTTATGTCGAAATAGGACTCGTTTTACTGTGGATATAGATACTTTTGTACCTGTGTCCTCCAGCATCTTCACAAGGTCCTTTGCTGTTGTTCTGGGATTGATTTGCACTTTTCGCACCAAAGTACGTTAATCTCTAGGAACGCGTCTCCTTCCTGAGTGGTATGACGGTTGCGTGGTCCCATGGTGTTTATACTTGCGTACTATTGTTTGTACAGATGAATGTGGTACCTTCAGGCGTTTGGAAATTGCTCCCAAGGATGAACCAGACTTGTGGAGGTCTACAATCTTTTTTCTGAGGTCTTGGCTGATATCTTTTGATTTTCCCATGATGTCAAGCAAAGAGGCACTGATTTTGAAGGTAGGCCTTGAAATACATACATAGGTACACCTCCAATTGACTGAAATTATGTCAATTAGCCTATCAGAAGCTTCTAAAGCCATGACATCATTTTCTGGAATTTTCCAAGCTGTTTAAACGCACAGTCAACTTAGTGTATGTAAACTTCTGACCCACTGGAATTGTGATACAGTGAATTATAAGTGAAATAATCTGTCTGTAAACAATTGTTGGAAAAAATTACTTACTGTCCTAACCGACTTGCCAAAACTATAGTTTGTTAACAATAAATTTGTGGAGTGGTTGAAAAACGAGTTTTAATGACTCCAACCTAAGTGTATGTAAACTTCCAACTTCAACTGTGTGTATACAGTGAGGGAAAAAAGTATTAGATACCCTGCTGATTTTGTACGTTTGCCCACTGAAAAAGAAATGATCAGTCTATAATTTGAATAGGAGGTTTATTTGAACAATGAGAGACAGAATAACAACAAAAAAATCCAGAAAAACGCATGTCAAAAATGTTATAAATTGATTTGCATTTTAGTGAGGGAAATAAGTATTTGACCCCCTCTCAATCTGAAAGATTTCTGGCTCCCAGGTGTCTTTTATACAGGTAACAAGCTGAGATTAGGAGCACACTCTTAAAGGGAGTGCTCCTAATCTCAGCTTGTTACCTGAATAAAAGACACCTGTCCACAGAAGCAATCAATCAATCAGATTCCAAACTCTCCACCATGGCCAAGACCAAAGAGCTCTCCAAGGATGTCAGGGACAAGATTGTAGACCTACACAAGGCTGGAATGGGCTACAAGACCATCACCAAGCAGCTTGGTGAGAAGGTGACAACAGTTGGTGCGATTATTCGCAAATGGAAGAAACACAAAATAACTGTCAATCTCCCTCGGCCTGGGGCTCCATGCAAGATCTCACCTCGTGGAGTTGCAATGATCATGAGGAAGGTGAGGGATCAGCCCAGAACTACACGGCAGGACCTGGTCAATGACCTGAAGAGAGCTGGGACCACAGTCTCAAAGAAAACCATTAGTAACACACTACGCCGTCATGGATTAAAATCCTGCAGCGCACGCAAGGTCCCCCTGCTCAAGCCAGCACATGTCCAGGCCCGTCTGAAGTTTGCCAATGACCATCTGAATGATGCAGAGGAGGAATGGGAGAAGGTTATGTGGTCTGATGAGACAAAAATATAGCTTTTTGGTCTAAACTCCACTCGCCGTGTTTGGAGGAAGAAGAAGGATGAGTACAACCCCAAGAACACCATCCCAACCATGAAGCATGGAGGTGGAAACATCATTCTTTGGGGATGCTTTTCTGCAAAGGGGACATGACGACTGCACCGTATTGAGGGGAGGATGGATGGGGCCATGTATCGCGAGATCTTGGCCAACAACCTCCTTCCCTCAGTAAGAGCATTGAAGATGGGTCGTGGCTGGGTCTTCCAGCATGACAACAACCCAAAACACACAGCCAGGGCAACTAAGGAGTGGCTCCGTAAGAAGCATCTCAAGGTCCTGGAGTGGCCTAGCCAGTCTCCAGACCTGAACCCAATAGAAAATCTTTGGAGGGAGCTAAAAGTCTGTATTGCCCAGCGACAGCCCAGAAACCTGAAGGAGGAGTGGGCCAAAATCCCTGCTGCAGTGTGTGCAAACCTGGTCAAGACCTACAGGAAACATATGATCTCTGTAATTGCGAACAAAGGTTTCTGTACCAAATATTAAGTTCTGCTTTTCTGATGTATCAAATACTTATGTCATGCAATAAAATGCAAATTAATTACTTAAAAATCATACAATGTGATTTTCTGGATTTTTGTTTTAGATTCCGTCTCTCACAGTTGAAGTGTACCTATGATAAAAATTACAGACCTCTACATGCTTTGTAAGTAGGAAAACCTGCAAAATCGGGCAGTGTATCAAATACTTGTTCTCCCCACTG